>NC_092818.1:101366712-101461712 GCF_023375885.2 Dermacentor andersoni | reverse complement strand
TGCTGGCCTAAAAAAAAAAAATGTACGAAGTGAACATGCCTTGAACACTGGATTCGAATCCAGAATTTCAATTAGTAGGCTAAAGATAGTGAACAATATTTGCAAGTACCTTGAATCCCCTAGCTATTCAATAATTAGATATAGCCGTCGCTGAAAAGCCAATTTACGCTTTAGGCATACTTGCAATAAAAATGCATTAACCCTTTGCAGCCCGCGATCTGTATTAAGGCGAAAGCCTTATATGCCCCATGAAGGGAAAAATCCGGCGTCCGTCCGGTGATATCATTCGATGGTATCAAAACTGAAGTGATCAAGCGATGACGTCATGTTCCCGGCGCTGGGTCGGCTGGATCTGCTGCGGCTCGAACTGCGAGATCCCGCGGTGAACAGCCACAGCGTCGGCCAGACGCCGTGGGCCACACCCAAAAAACCGACCTGGGGTCGAATCTTATAACGGTTCAGAAGGGGAACGGTTCACTTGGCCTCATCTGATTGGTCAAAATTTTGCTTACGTCAGAAGCCGTCAAAGACAGAGGGGCGTTACCGCAAATTATGATCACGTCACCCTTCTGTAAATCATTTCCAAAGCGAACCCGTCTTTGGCTAAGAGCGTAACCGGCGAAGGGGTAGTCCGGTTTGGGTTACGTTGCTGTGACTTGGCTGTTGGTTCGCGACCCTGGCCGCGTGTGCCGGTCGCGCGACCCCGGAGACACGCGGGCGTCGCGCGCGCGTGCGTTGGTTGCTTCGGAGGCTATCACTTACCTTTGTCGTCTGCTTGGCGTTGCTCTTTCGGTGTCGACCGCGGCTGGAAGTGCGATATGCGTTCGAAGAAATGACGGATAATGAGTTGCACTGCCCCTGCCGGCTTTCTAAGTAGACCTTTTGCAGGCTACGCTATCAACTGGAGGAGACTCGGGTGCAAGCGTACCAGTGATCATTCCACCCAGAGGAAGGAATTGCACGCTGCGGTTCATCGCCACCGGCCTGCAGCTCCCAGAGGGCGGTCGGAAGCGAAGCATTCGTCGGAATTGCCTAGATCTCTGCTGCCAACACTCTCCACGAAGTTGCTGTCGGAATTACTGTGTTGGCTGGTAGAAGGGCTGGGTCAGCTTTCCCGTGAGCTCCGCTTCAAAGCCAATGCCAAGGAGATATTTGCATAGTGAGATCGAATTCCCAGTGCTATTGCCAGCGTGAATAGCTCGCAGATCACCATTCAACAATTCGAAGGGCTCAACCTAGGCTGGTCCAGGGCATCCCTCGTTCGGCTGATGAAACTATACAGTCAGGACGGGAAGATATTGCGGAGATGTCGTATTTAGCTGCCCTTTTTTCTCTATAAGGGAGTGCCACACTTTTTTCCTAAATTTCACGCCACAGCGCGCACCGTCAGCTCCACGCTCTTCGATTTTACTTCGCGCAGGCAATGCAGGGCCCGTATATCGTGATGTTCGATTTCAAGTTCAATTGCTTCTATCACGCGACGCGCCGTGGGGCAGATCGCAGGGATAGCGGCAGCGCGGCGGTGAGCGAGTCATGTCCGAGCCGATGACGAAGGGTGAAAAAAGAATGAAAATTGATATAGTCGGTTAGTAAAGGTGGCCCTAAGAACCAGTTCACGGTTTTTTCGCACTCGCTACTTAGGAGGTGCTGGCAGTGCTCCTGGTAGCAGACGACATAGCGCTGCGCTCTGCCAACTCATTTACGCTTGCGATACCATATGTCGGTTGAAAATACAAAAGAATGACATTAATAAATTACTTCTGCATTGCGTAAACGCCGGCACCACACGTTTATTCTTTATAGCTTGCCGTATAATATTTAATTTATATTTTATATTTGATTAGCAAGCAGAAAAATTCTGCAGCTCCTCGATTACCTCGTCAGATGATGACGCACACTTCAGAGGCAGCACCCTCTCGTCTGTTAGTTGCGTCCTCCCCTTCTTCCAACTCCCGCTTGGGAGTGGCACACTTAGTGACGTAAGTGGCGAAGTGAACGGTTTGTTTTCCGAACCGTTATAAGATTCCACGCCTGGTGGACTCACGAAATTGGTTTAAGGTGGATTAAAGAGGATTAGGGTGGATTAACATGGGTTATAGTTGATTAAGATGAATTAAGTGGATTAATGTAGATTGATTTGGATTTAGGTTGCGAATATATAGAGCAAGGTGGATTAAGGTGAAATAAGGTGGAGTTTCAATTTACTGTGATAATTTATACAAGCCATCGTGCTTTAGCCTTCAAATTACTCCAAATCGATACTTAAGTGACTGTCAACTTTTGATTCTGGCTCTCTGTACCAATATGGCAAGATACGCGTCCTACTTGTTTGTTCTGCAGTTTACCTGGTTTATTTGCGATAGACGAAGTGCTCCTCTAAACTCGTTTCAATTCGTTGAATTGAATGCCTACCGTTACACAGTTTAATATTTCCATCCCTCTCTTGCAGAGCAGACTTCATGATCATCATCAGCCTAGTTACGCCCACTGCAGGGCAAAGGCCTCTCCCATACTTCTCCAACTACCCCGGTCATGTACTAATTGTGGCCATGTTGTCCCTGCAAACGTCTTAATGTCATCCACCCACCTAACTTTCTGCCGCCCCCTACTACGCTTCCCTTCCCTTGGAATCCAGTCCGTAACCCTTAATGACCATCGGTTATCTTCCCTCCTCATTACATGTCCGGCCCATGCCCATTTCTTTTTCTTCATTTCAACTAAGATGTCATTCACCCGCGTTTGTTCCCTCACCCAATCTGCTCTTTTCTTATCCCTTAACGTTACACCTATCATTCTTCTTTCCATGGCTCGTTGCGTCGTCCTCAATTTCAGCAGAACCCTTTTCGTAAGCCTCCAGGTTTCTGCCCCGTAGGTGAGTACTGGTAAGACACAGCTGTTATACACTTTCCTCTTGAGGGATAGTGGCAACCTGCTGTTCATGATTTGAGAATGCCTGCCAAACGCACCCCAGCCCATTCTTATTCTTCTGGTTATTTCAGTCTCATGATCCGGATCCGTGGTCACTACCTGCCCTAAGTAGATGTATTCCCTTACCACTTCCAGTGCCTCGCTACCTATCGTAAACTGCTGTTCTCTTCCGAGACTGTTAAACATTACTTTAGTTTTCTGTAGATTAATTTTCAGACCCACCCTTCTGCTTTGCCTCTCCAGGTCAGTGAGCATGCATTGCAATTGGTCTCCTGAGTTACTAAGCAAGGCAATATCATCAGCGAATCGCAAGTTGCTAAGGTATTCTCCATCAACTTTTATCCCCAATTCTTCCCACTCCAGGTCTCTGAATACCTCCTGTAAACATGCTGTGAATAGCATTGGAGATATCGTATCTCCCTGTCTGACGCCTTTCTTTATTGGGATTTTGTTGCTTTCTTTGTGGAGGATTGCGGTGGCTGTGGAACCGCTATAGATAGCTTCCAGTATCTTTACATATGGCTCATCTACACCCTGATTCCGTAGTGCCTTCATGACTGCTGAGGTTTCGACTGAATCAAATGCTTTTTCGTAATCAACGAAGGCTATATATAAGGGTTGGTTATATTCCGCACATTTCTCTATCACCTGATTGATAGTGTGAATATGGTCTATTGTTGAGTAGCCTTTACGGAATCCTGCCTGGTCCTTTGGTTGACAGAAGTCTAAGGTATTCCTGATTCTATTTGCGATTACCTTAGTAAATACTTTGTAGGCAACGGACAGTAAGCTGATCGGTCTATAATTTTTCAAGTCTTTGGCGTCCCCTTTCTTATGGATTAGGATTATGTTAGCGTTCTTCCAAGATTCCGGTACGTTCGAGGTCATGAGGCATTGTGTATATAGGGCGGCCAACCTTTCTAGGACAGTGTTCCCACCATCCTTCAACAAATCTGCTGTTACCTGATCCTCCCCAGCTGCCTTCCCCCTTTGCATAGCTCCCAAGGCGTTCTTTACCTCTTCCGGTGTTACTTGCGGGATTTCAAGTTCCTCTAGAATATTCTCTCTCACCTTATCGTCGTGGGTGTTACTGGAACTGTATAAATCTCTATAAAACTCTTCAGCCACTTGAACTATCTCATCCATATTAGTAACGATATTGCAGGCTTTGTCTCTTAACGCACACATCTGATTCTTGCCTATTCCTAGTTTCTTCTTTACTGCTTTTAGGCTTCCTCCGTTCCTGAGAGCCTGTTCAATTCTATCCATATTATAGTTCCTTATGTCCGCTGTCTTACGCTTGTTGATTAACTTAGAAAGTTCTGCCAGTTCTATTCTAGCTGTAGGGTTAGAGGCTTTCATACATTGGCGTTTCTTGATCAGATCTTTCGTCTCCTGCGATAGCTTACTGGTTTCCTGTTTAACGGCGTTACCACCGACTTCTATTGCGCACTCCTTAATGATGCCCATAAGATTTTCGTTCATTGCTTCAACACTATGGTCCTCTCCCTGGGTTAAAGCCGAATACCTGTTCTGTAGCTTGATCCGGAATTCCTCTAGTTTCCCTCTTACCGCTAACTCATTGATTGGTTTCTTATGTACCAGTTTCTTCCGTTCCCTCCTCAAGTCAAGGCTAATTCGAGTTCTTACCATCCTATGGTCACTGCAGCGCACCTTGCCGAGCACGTCTACATCTTGTATGATGCCAGGGTTCGCGCAGAGTATAAAGTCGATTTCATTTCTAGTCTCACCATTCGGGCTCCTCCACGTCCACTTTCGGCTAACCCGCTTGCGGAAAAAGGTATTCATTATCCGCATATTATTCTGTTCTGCAAACTCTACTAATAACTCTCCTCTGCTATTCCTAGAGCCTGTGCCATATTCCCCCACTGACTTGTCTCCGGCCTGCTTCTTGCCTACCCTGGCATTGAAATCGCCCATCAGTATACTGTATTTTGTTTTGACTTTACTCATCGCCGATTCCACGTCTTCATAGAAGCTTTCGACTTCCGGGTCATCATGACTAGATGTAGGGGCGTAGACCTGTACAACCTTCATTTTGTACCTCTTATTAAGTTTCACAACAAGACATGCCACCCTCTCGTTAATGCTATAGAATTCCTGTATTTTACCAGCTATGTTCTTATTAATCAGGAATCCGACTCCTAGTTCTCGTCTCTCTGCTAAGCCCCGGTAGCACAGGACGGGCCCGCTTTTCAGCACTGTATATGCTTCTTTTGGCCTCCTAACTTCACTGAGCCCTATTATATCCCATTTACTGCCCTCTAATTCCTCCAATGGCACTGGTAGTCTCGCCTCACTAGATAACGTTCTAGCGTTAAACGTTACCAGGTTACTTAATAAATAAAAGGGAGAGCGACATAAATCTTTGCTTTCTCTTTCTCTCGAGATCTCGCAGTTATATGATCGAATTGCCTTAAGGGAGCCAGGGTACCAGTGGCCGGCTAAAAGATAGGAGGAAAAAAAGAAAGGTTACACTGCTCAAATATCGTGTACAACATGAACCGTGGCCTCCAAGATCCCGCGCGCCCGTGCTGCCTCGAAGGCCACGCATGGATGCGTTTCGCCAAAAGGCCAGTACGAACGGAACTGGTCTCTGCACAGGCGAAGTTGGCGATAGCATAATTCTTGGCGATAGTTGGCGATAGCATAATTCTTGGCGATAGTTGGCGATAGCATAATTCGTTGGCGGGCATATTCCTTGTGGTGGAGTGCACACGCATGACCGTTTTCATGAATTAGCGCAACTCGGAGAGAGTGAAGAAAACAAGCCGAACATGACGAAACAGGAGGCATCATCATCATCAACCTGGTTACGCCCACTGCAGGGCAAAGGCCTCTCCCATACTTCTCCAACTACCCCGGTCATGTACTAATTGTGGCCATGTCGTCCCTGCAAACTTCTTAATCTCATCCGCCCACCTAACCTTCTGCCACCCCCTGCTACGCTTCCCGTCCCTTGGAATCCAGTCCGTAACCCTTAATGACCATTGGTTATCTTCCCTCCTCATTACATGTCCTGCCCATGCCCATTTCTATTTCTTGATTTCAACTAAGATGTCATTAACTCGCGTTTGTTCCCTCACCCAATCTGCTCTTTTCTTATCCCTTAACGTTACACCCATCATTCTTCTTTCCATAGCTCGTTGCGTCGTCCTCAACTTAAATAGAACTCTTTTCGTAAGCCTCCAGGTTTCTGCCCCGTACGTGAGTACTAGTAAGACACAGCTGTTATACACTTTTCTCTTGAGGGATAATGGCAACCTGCTGTTCATGATCTGAGAATGCCTGCCAAACGCACCCAAGCCCATTCTAATTCTTCTGATTATTTCAGTCTCATGATCCGGATCCGCTGTCACTATTTGCCCTAAGTAGATGTATCCCCTTACCACTTACAGTGCCTCGCTAGCTATCGTAAACTGCTGTTCTCTTCCGAGACTGTTAAACATTACTTTAGTTTTCTGCAGATTAATTTTAAAACAGGAGACAGAGGACGCTAAACTTTCAACTCATGAGAGGCGATAGGAAGGTTACATGGTGGAAGTAGGGAAAAGACAAACGGAAACGTACAAAAACAAAGTTCACAATAGGGGGTAAGAAAATTTGGTTATGGAATTCATCGTGGGTTCTTTTTTCCTTTTTTCTCTTTTTTTCTTTTTAACCTAGGTAGGACATTAGGAAGTATAATAGCAAGAGCTTGGTGGCGCAACCCACCGCCATGTTCCAAAGGGGACGCTCATAAGATACATCCATCCATACATACATACATCCATACATTTATTTCGTGGCACATGTGAAAGCTTATATGCTCAGTGCAAACAACAAAAACACTCGCAGCTCATTTTACGCGTGCCGGAAAACTAAAAAATGTACATTCCTTGCATGATAATGCTACAGAGGGTGAGCTTACCTACATCTGATGATAATGATAATGAACCTCTGCCATTATTCGCACCCACGGAGGGGAATAGGCAGAGAATCGTGCGGCAGGAGGTAGCTAAAGGAAATTCTTATTTAAAAACGATAAACTCAAATAAAATAAATACAAAAAAGGATATGTTGCAATAACTAGACTAGTTTGTGAGCGAGCAGTCAGACTAACTGAAAAGTGAATGTGAAACGAGGCTAAAATCAAGGATAAATTAAAGCTAACAAAACATTTAAAGAAAATAATTTAGGTGATATGAATGCATATTTGATATCTAGAATAAAGATATAATAATTAGCAGGGCAAGCGTTTTGTTCAAATAATCAAATAAGACAAATAATTAACTGCTGCGAAACAAACCTCTCTGCGACTATAGTGTCCAGGACCCACATGATAATGACGCTGGTATTACTTAACCCTAATCCAATTTTGCACAGTGGAGCTTACACCAGATATTCACACCAGATTTCTCTGGTGTGGATATCGTCTGCATGATAAAAAGTAGCGGTATATGGCTTCAGCTTCCTTTATTTCACATATCAGCTGGTTCTGATAACGTCCTATAAGCGTATACCTGTTGAAGTCAGGAGTGCAGGCACGGCTCTCGCCGTGAGAAGCAAGAAAACCGCGTGCTGCGATCTTATTTGTACCATTGTTGCTCTGCTCGCGCAGCCTGTCATTAAGACAGCGTCTCGTTTGTCCAACGTTGTCTTGTCTTACAAGACAAGGTAATCCTATTTACAGCATACCATGCACAACCTGTAGACGTGTTCAACAGACTTGCGTTTATAGGACGCCATCATAATCAACTGACATGTGAAATGACAAAAAATTGCCTCGCCATCCCGGCCCTTCGAAAATGGATGTCCAGCGAAGCTGTTGAAGGACACCACTACAACTGCTGAAGGGGATTTGCAATGCTTTATTGCTTTAGAGTAATGGTAGTGATGGTAATTCAAAGTAACGCAGTAATGCGAGTAATATTGTACAGATATGCGTAAGCTCACCGTCTATAGATTTTCCATGTAAAGAATTGACGTGTCTTAGTTTGGCGGCACGTGCAGCTCTCTGTGTTGTTTGCGCTGCGTATACAGGGTGTCCCAACTCTCATGCTCCAAGATTTTAAGATATTCAAATGTCACGTGGCTGCACAGAACCAAGGTAATGTTGTTTACCGTCGCTTGGAGATACTCAGATAATTTTCTGCATTCCGCCCAAATGCATAATTAGTATTAATTAATTAATCAACCTCTCAGATATTATAATTAAGTGAAAATTGTCAATGAGAAAATGGCAGAGCAACATGAAATACTCCCGATACAGCTTTCCGTTGCTTAATACGGGCTACATAGAAGTGTTTTTCCGAGCGTGAAAGAAGCCCGCGAATACACGGAAAGTGCCTCGAGAGGCCAGTCACGCGGCAGTTTTGCGCGTATTCGCGGGCTTCTTTAACGCTCGGAAAAACACTTTTAACGTAGCACGTTTTGAGCAACAGAAAGCTGTATCGGGAGTTTCTCATGTTGCTCTACAATTTTCTCATTGACAATTTTCACTTAAATGTAAAGTTTGAGAAGTTGATTATATATTAAAACTTATTATGTAGTTTTGCGGAATGCAAAAAGAAAGTGATTTGGGTATTTTCAAGCGACGGCAAACAACATTACCTTGGTTCTGTCCAGCTACGTGGCATTTGCATATTTTAAACCTTGGTGCATGACAGTTGGGACACGCTGTGTACGCTTTCACAGGTGTCACGAGAACGGCCATGAGAAAGTTGCGTAACACCGGCTCGCTCAAACAGCCACCCTTGTGTGTATACGCGTGAGCCGACCTCAACATAATGCGACCGACCTATTCTTGGTTTCTTGTTGTATGGCCTATAGAAAGCGCTGGAGAAGTGCACTGCTTATACAGACCAATTCTAGCTGCTCCAGATTTTTTTTTAATTGCCGCAGGCTTGATCTATGCGCCACAAATTCGATCCATTAGTCGCTGCGGCTGAAGACGGTTATTAAGATGTACCACAATCTATGGAAGAATATGTTGCTACGTTATATATCAGCCGAGAATTTTATAAATTTGCGCGCTCCGATGAGCAAGCCCACTCGAAAGCGACGAACCATTAACTCATGCGTGTGTCAAATCCGTGGTTCATCTTAAGACGCACGGACTCTTGCGTGCGTCTTCTACTCTCCCCCCCTCTCTCCCTTTCTCGTTTTGTCGCACCAGGGGACGCCTTCCATTTCTTTCTATTCTTCCGAGCTAACTCTTCATTCGCATGTCCTCGCGCGGCTCACGAAAGTTGGCTCACGAAAGGTCGGACCGTCGTCATTCCGCTTGCCACCTGCTCACCGCAGCCGTCACCCCCGGCGCGGAGGGCTTTGACCCTCCGCAACCTTGCGAGCGCGCGCCACTGTTCACAGCCGGCATGAGCGAAATGCCGCCACGCGAATCTGTCAGCATGTGTGTGCGTGTGTGGGCATGCGCGGAAGCGGGCCGGCACCACCGCGGCACCGCAGTGCACTGAGAAAGAGAGAGAGAGAGAATGCCCCCTCTCCCCCCCCCTGTGCAATGAACGACGACCGCCGTTTGCTGCGGCTGTGTAGCGGGCACTGCTATCTCGGGGCGCCGCGCTGGGTAGTTTGATACGACCTATCGCCTTTTCCAGTCGCGAAGGTGAAGCAACCAGCCATCCCTCAAAACCACGCGATGTGGACGTGGCATTTCGGTCGCCGAGCGAGAGAAGTGGGGGGAGCGTAAGAGAGCATACGCACTGTCGACACCGAGATATTAAACACCGTGTGGGAGTCGCTCAATGTCACCGCTATGTAGTCTGGGAGAACTGCGCGCGCATTCGAACATGCCGGCGGGTCGTTGTCGCGCGAGACATTTGCGCAGGACAGTAGGCGACATTTCGAGCTGCGCACAGGCGTGCCACTTCTGACACGTCTGACGTGCCTACGGTGGTAATGTCATAGTGCCAATGGCAAATGAGGCCCGAGTGTCAGTCAGGCGCTCTGCGCGGCATTTCGCGGGTGCGTCATGGTGTTTTGCGTCATCCGCTTTTCTTACAGCGGATACGTGACTAATTATCGGTTCTTTGTATTAAAATTGTGGAAGCCAGTCCCACAGCCATACACGTGGTATGTTCTCTTAAGCGAAAAATGCTGCCATTAAAAATTTAATTCAGGGTTTTTACTTTCGGAACTACGATCTCATTATTAGGCACGCCGTAGTGAGGGACTCCGGAATAATTTTAAGTGCTTGGGGTTCTTTAACGCGCATCCAATGCACGGGCGTTTTTTGCATTTCATCCCCATTGAAGTGCGGCCGCCGTGGCAGGCATCCGATCCAGTGCCCTCGCGCCCAGTAGCGCAACACCATAGCAACTATACGCCAGCACGGCGGGTGATGATGCCTTTGCTTGAGATCCTACGAGCCACTGATTATGACAAAAAAAAAAAAAAACAGTACACGAACCCCGGGCACTCGATCATGCAAGATCTAGTGAGCGGGCAAGCTGCGATATGCGGTGTCTTACGCCCTGGAGTGGCCGCATCGATAGCCGGGCTCCGTCCGGTGAAGTCAAGCACCCCTCGTTACCTCTTCGGTGTCTGTGCTAAGACATAAAGGAACGCGTGCTTTCTTTCACTTCGCTGGCAGTGGAAAAATCGCGATACAGCCGGCCCCTGAGTGGTGTTTTGAGTAATCAGTGCGTAAAGGGTTATGGTATCAGGGCGAAAGCAGAGGGCAGGCAGTAGAAAGACGCACTGTAGCCGGCAAATGAAGGTCAGGTTTAAGGGTCTTGGAAGAGCTGTAAACACAGAACGAGGATTACTGCCAGCCTTAGAGCATGTCGGTAAACAAAGAGAGAAAGAGAGAGAGAGAGAGCGTGATGGGCTTTTCAGAAGCTGCAGATTGTAAGAAGCCAGCCTTTCTATAAAGAGCAGCTGCCTGTGTATCCAACGAAGCAGTGACGCGAAACGCGACGTATACATTATGAAAATATTTCACAGAAATATTGTAGGAGGCAGCGCGGAAGCACTTGTCCAGAAGGGGAATCACGCACATGCTTGTGCGATGGTATACCATCCCACAAGCATTGTGCGTATACGACAACAATTGTGCGTATATGCACAATAATGATGTAGTATGTAAGAGGCACAATTAAGGCCGGTGGGCATGAGAAATTGTCTTCACTCGAAGAAAAGGAAACTCCACTGTTCTGCTCAAGAAACTATAGGAACTCTCAACGCCGTCTGGTTGGTACGTCGGGAACTAAAGGCGATTGTTTCCGGTGCTTGCCGACACATGGCTGTGGATATACCCCTATCATATAGCTGCGCTATTAGAATAGTCGGCTCTTTAGTAACCAAACTTCACATAATGTCGCAGTTGTTAACCGCATCACAGCAGTGCCTTGATGATAGGTGCGTGCGAAAGCCTTCGCGGTAGTAGGCAACGGTCCGGACCCATCCCAACGCCGCGAAATAATTCGTAGCATACGACGTCGCTTGGTCAACTTGAGGCGTTACTATTGATAAATTAGAGGGGGAAAATACGAGTGGCAGCCAACGAGCAAACGGTTAGGAGTGCCTCACTCTCACGTTGCTGCATGCACATTGGCAATCATCGATGGTTAAGTGCCGCAACGGCAGCTTCAACCTTGCGCTCTGATCCGAGTCACGGCGAAAGCTTATTTCGAGAACCAGAACGTAGCTCGCTCCGTTCTGCTTGCCCACTGCGTACATGCGTGCGTATCGCAGAAACGCACCCAAACTATGCCACGATTGTACCCAGCTATCCATGAAACGCACCCAAGCTAGACTCGTAATTGCGCGCAATATTCTTCAGACAGTACTTCAACGGTAAAGCTTTTATCTCTCCTCTTCGTGTATGTCACTAACTAGAGCGAGGCCAAATCTCCGCGAAAGGGAAAAAAAAAAAGAAAAGTGAGCCTAGTTCGTGATATCGAACCGAGGGCACGTTCGCGTAGCCCTTGGCGCCCGACTTATTCTGTCTCAGAGAGCGGGCATCAAGAAAGAAATATTCCTGCATTGTATAAAGGCTTTCTGCATGTTGCCCCTATCGCGGTTCAGTCACTCAAACCTGCGCTATCAGCGCAGTGCGATGCCCCCGGGCAACAATTCCCTCTCACGCTGCTATCGTCGATCCGAGAAGCTCACGGAGTCCGTAATCTCCGCGCAACGTTGCTTCAGGGTCGTCTGCCTTGCAAATGACATGCGCGTGGCCTCTTCAAATTCCTGTGGACTTGAGGTCAGCGGTTCTCAATAATTAACCATATGTACGGCGCTCATCTTTAATCGTCGCGTGTTTCCACTTATCTTTCTCGGGTCAGTGGCGTGTGTCGGGTGATAAAAGATTCGTAGGCCGCGGGGTGCCTTTGTGGGCAACGAATTTCTTCGTGTAGCAAGTCGGCCACTTAACAGCGCCACCGGAGCGCTCTGTTTGAAGTCCTTCCCTTCCACGTGCTCGCTCGTTCGATTAGACAAGCAGACATTGTAGCGCACTTGTTCTTTGCCAGACGCGAACCCTTTGCCACGCTTCTAAAAGCAGTGCGCGAGTTTGGGCGGTAATGGGCCAATCCGGACGTTCGGCTCGACTAAGTCCTAGCGCAGAAACAAAAATAAAACAAGAAGCGAAGATTGTGGGGCGTCTTTCGTCAACCTGTTCTAAAGCGCTGCTATGTGGAATACAACTATACTGCTGAGACCTGGATCCTTGCTTGGGCTACTGCCTTGCTACTTGAAAGCCACAAAATGACATTTTCCGTTCGTCGTACCCACATATGTGGGCCGCTCTTATGGTTTGTGTCTACTCTATCTCCATTTGAACACCATGGCAATCCTGTTTTATTTCAATAGTCATTCATCATACACTACTTAATCTGCTTTTTTTCTTCATCTATTATTTTCTCTTCTGTTTCTCCGCAGTATATTAGTGAATTCTTTGTCACCAAACATTCATGAACCCATGGTCACAGCATACCAATAATGTGATAGCATGTTTTTTTCAACGGATCTTTGAGTTAGACTTTCAAGCAATACAAAAAAAAAAGGGAATTTCAAGGGATGTAATAGAATTACGTGTCTGTGTGTAAAATTCACTGAAATCAAGTTCGCTTACTGTCTTGCTGGGATAAAATTAAGTATAATAACGTTAACTTGCACCTGTTGCGGTGGTTCAGTGTCTGTGATGTTCTGCTTCTAAGCAGTACAGGTTGCGGGTTCGATTCCAGATCGCAGCTGCCGCATTTTAATGGGGTCGTCATGTGCGCGTACCTGGGTGCTTTTCTTTCTTCTTTTTTGTGTGCGTGTTGCTTAGGAAGCCAAGAGTGTGCCATGTAATCAAAGGGTTAGTGCTGCACTCGTGGCCTCATATGGTGCGTATATGTCTCGTTGATGCAGAAACGTTTTGGTCTCGCGTATCTTGCTATCAAAATTTGTAACTAAACTTATGCAGCCGCTAGCACACACGGAAATCCGTGGGTAAGATCAAAGATCGTAACGAATAACAAGGGTTTCCATGTCATCGTGATGAAGGAGTTAGCGAACATTTTCCCAGAGCTTCATGGTTCCGTATATTTTACTGTCGTATCATGCCTATAGCGTGCCCAGTGTCACTTGTGTTTGCTGTTGCTTCCTGTCTTCTCTGAAAGTAAACGCTTCTTTTTCTTTCCTTCTTTAGGTAGAGCTGCTTTCTAGCTTATAACCTTATGCCAAAGTGTATGTGGGCAAGCTACTGTAGCGCGCCATGATATCGATATCAGGCCTATAGACGGCTAGCTGTTTGGTAGAAGCGCCTAATGAAACTGTTTGTCGGCCTCGTACTTGTTTAGAGCCTAAACGGCAACATGGCGATCGACACAATAACCGCTTTAGGAGCCAAATAATTCTTTGTGTTCGAAATGTAGCTTAAGCACATAAATTGAGCGTTCGACGTCTTTATCGACGTGCAGCGACAGAATACATTTAGAATTCCCAGTTTTTCCTGCGAGTATTGTAGCGTCCACAAGTGTGCGCTCCACGCTCGAACTATCAAAAGCGCTTGAAATGCGGAAGCGGTATCAGCCATTTCACGTGAATAGCGCTTGGACAACACCGAGATACTTCTAAAACCTTCCTAGTGTAAATGATTACTGTCAAAAACGAGAGGAGAAGAGATCCCGCTATATTGCAACATAACAACAGCGCTGGCACTAACGTCGCTGCAAACACGAGGCCGCATTTTTTCGCTAACATGCCTGGGGCGCACTAGAAGGACACTAAAGATAAACACTTAGTTCAGTTTACAGTGATAAAACTCTTTTAATCTTTCTTTTAAAACTCTGACCTCTACTTTCTTTGATGAGTTCGCGCAAACAAGTTCATTATGATAACTGCAAATGAAGGTGGCGCTAAATATTTTTTTTTTATATCTCGCGTCAAAAAACCTGCGCCTTGCGTCAATTATGACGTCACATATTTTGAAGTGTTTTCTCCTATTTGGCACGTTGTGGCGCCATAAAAAGTCTGGAAACTTGCTAGGTTCATTCTTTCGTTCCGTGAGAATACAATGTGGTCTATCTCCACTGAAGAAAAAGAAGAAGAAGAAATAAACTAAACCTGAGCAGACACGGTCTCCAAATACATGACATCACGGCGAACTGGCATACGAGAACTTCGAGGCGGCGTCGGCACCACTCCACTGTGTGCGTGCGTGTTTGTGTGTGTGTGCGTGCTCGCGCGCGTGTGTTTGTGTTTGTTTGTGTGTGTGTTTGCGCGTGTGCGTATGTGCGTATGTGCGTGCGTGCGTGCGTGCGTACGTGCGTGCGTGCGTGTGTGTGTGTGTGTGTGTGTGTGTGTGTGTGTGTGTGTGTGTGTGTGTGTGTGTGTGTGTGTGTGTGTGTGTGCGCGCGCGCGTGTGTGTGTGTGTTAAGGGTAATTTTCAACTGCAGCTCAAATTCTTCTCTTGAGTGTCGCTTTAATCACCATTGGCGTACATGTCCAATGAGGCACATTCTAAGGCGCGTTTTGAGGCACCTTTATTTTTCTAAATGCTTCTGGTTCTAAGGCGTTTCCTTAGCGTGTACAATTGTGCATTGTGCGCCCTCAAGTTAATAAAACAAGACTGGAGGTATGCAGCTAGCTGGAAGCCTCGAGCGAGCATCGAACAAGGGACGTTTCACGCTAGAGCTAGCGTTTGGACATGCAGCATCGTCTTGGTGGCATCAGTGCTCCAGAAAAGCACGGGGCATAATAACGAGGCGCTGAGTCATGACCCAAGGCGGTCGAAAATGGAAAGACCGAAAATCAGAAGCGTAACAATGACTCCTTCAGGCCAGCCAGATAAAGTGGTTCGGCCCGAAAAGCAGCTCAAGCGATCGCAGGCGCTGTAAACGGCACAAGCGGATCGCAGGCTGCTCCGACGTAGAGCTCGCCGTGCGCAAATCACCGAGAGAAATTATTCAGCGGAAGGGGAAGCACCGCCGACGCATTCGTGGCACTGTGATATTTTTAAAGGTCCCATTAAAATTATGAACAAGCAGCTCGAGACTGCCTTTCTTTGTTATTGTATTATTGAGTCAGCATCGGTCTTCAAAATGCAGGATAGCCACATTTCTTAGGAGTGGGCAGCAATAAACAAAAATCTATAGAAGATAAACGCGTTTACATCCTTCTCCAGGGTTAGGGTTAGGCGTTACGTCTCAGGTATCGACACCATCGCTTTGAAGACTGCGAGAAACAGCTCTAAATTTAATTTTATCGATAATTTCTGCCCCGATAGTAGACATAATCGCGCAAACTCGCAAGATCTCATGCGTGATTCCTCGCCTGCCTATGCCGCAGATGGTGTTCGTCAAACCAGGCTTCTAAATTCTATCAGACCGTAATCAATGCTTGCCTTATCGCAGCTACATGGCGACGACTAAAACGCTATATGTAGGGCTCTCTTGCATCCATAGGCAACTAAGTAGAGACGTTTCTTTTCTTTTTTTTTATGAGGACTTAAAGGGAAAAAATCGACTTTCAGACCCTTTCAACCACGAAAGATAGTGCTTTCTTGCAACTCGGTCATAGCGTTGCTGCTTTACTGCACAAACTCTAATTAGAATAACTTCGCAGACTGGACTGCCGAGCTCGTTCGTGTCTTCCACCGCCATCGGGAATCTGCCACGTCTCCTGCTTGTGCAGGCGACGCTCAACAATCGCCATGGACAGACGAGAAGACATTATCGATGCTAGTCTCCGCAGGAACTAAGTGGACTTCGTATAGCACTATAAAAGGCCCGTACTTATTAGCAGGGTTGCAATAAGCAACGATAGCAGGAGCCTACGGGCGATTTTCAAATGACCGCCACAGGCAAACGAGAATATGCGCCGAGGTAATTTTTTTTAAATAACCAAGTACTAAAAAAAAAAAAATCCTGTCGCCTACGGTTTCGGCCCGAGGAGCTCCCCGCGTGGGATCTCCAACGGCTTAAAACTCCTCAGGACCTCAATAAAGTTCTTGACTGATTGACTGGCGTTTTAGGTGCCGAAACCACAATCGGATTATGAGGCACGCGATAGCACGGATTAATTTTGATACCCCGAGGTTATTTAACTAGAACCCGATGTACAGCACGAGAGCGACATTGCATTTCTCCACCATCAAAATGTGGCCGTCGTGGCCCGGATCGAACCCGCGACCTCGTGCGCAGTAGCGCGACTCCATACCCACTGAGCCACCATGGTGGATTTGCGCGCGGGTACTGCTGAGAGCCGTTAAGAGTGCGTGGCGAAAAAGGCCAATCAGTAATCGTTTAAATTGCGATCGAACTTCGCATAACGGGCACACGTGACGATCGCCAGCCGGAGTGGAACCTTATCGCAGTCTCTAACCATCTTCATATAAATTCCTCAGGCTTGAATAAACTAGATGGAGACTAAAAATAATTAGCCAGAGATTGAACTTAGAAATTAATGCCACCCTGCAGGGGTTCATTGGCCGTGAAAGCTTGTGCCTAACGGACATAGATATCGGCAGTAAAAATGTTTAAATTTTTTGGTGATACAGACCACTGTAACGGCAAGCACTCCATGTACACAACATGGCGTTGGGGCGGAGCGCGATCCGGCAAGATTCTGACCGCACTAATAAGCACCTGTTGGTAATCGCCAACCTCATCGTCATAATAATCGCAATCAACAACAATAACGATAATCAGTACGCTATTGGCTGACACTTGAGGCCGGACGGGAAGCGCTGATTACAGCGTCGGCTGAATACAGGGCCATTGGGCTTTAAGCGCTAGCACTCGTTTCCCGGAAATGCATTGAACGTAGTCGCATAAAACAAACGTCATGCGAATTCATTGCAGTAAAATCATAATGGCACTGTGCATTTGTGACAGGGTTGGGGATTCTGCGAAGTCATCCTGTGCTGTTGATGTCTTCGCGCCTCCCCCCCCCCCCCCCCACCTCCTTATTGGAAACTTTCGGCTGACTTACTTCGCCGACAACAGCTAAGCGAAAATTGAAGAATGTCAAGGTTGGCTGGGCTGGTCGGCTAAGGATCTTGAACGAGTCAATTTACCATACAAAACGATGTCCAAGGGAAAACGCGCAACACCGCGTTTTCAACCCCGTTATTTCCTTTCCAGTGTATGGTAACAGAACCAGACCGCTTTCTGGTCGATCTCCTTGCATTCCATTACCTGTGTTTCTCTTTCGTCTCATGCCGTGGTGTGTATAGCGTGGAACATATCTTCGGACCCAGTTGTGCGGCTACGCACTACATGTTGACTCATCTTGAGCTGCACTGTCGCGGGACATTCGGGAGGTCATCCCAGAGCGTCGCGGATGTCACGAGAAAAAAAAAAACAAGAACAATAACAAAGCGTTACCGCTAGCGTAAGGAGGGGCTTCACTGATGACGATGAAGCCCCATCATCGCAACGACAACCGATTATTCTCGTAATAGAGCGTTGAAGCTGCCTTTTTACGACTTTCTTAGCACTGCAAGAGCGCTCCCAAACGCCCACCCGAATATTCCACCAGTGTCTCGCCAGCGCTTTGGTTATGGCCAGTGTCTGTGCACCAACTATCGCGGTGCAGCTATAGGCTCAGCCGGAGTGCGGTGCCTCGCACTGTTGTAGTCGGCGGCGTCATGCGTATCCGCTGCAGCCAGCGTGAGCCTGTACTCCGCCCGGTGCGTCCTTTGGCCGACGGGTCCGCTAGGCGAAGTCAAGCGAAGGAAGGGGGGGGGGGGGGGGGGTGCGACGACGGTATAACGCTGCGGTTCTTCAACGGCCACGTCGACGCGTGGGCCTGAGCTGCGCGTGTGACTCACAACCACGCCGGCCTCGTTTGCTGCCTTCTGGACGTCGAGGAGACGGGCATTGGAAGAAACAAACGAAGGAAGAGAGAAAAAAAGAAAGAGTAGAAGACGTTCGAGGCTGGCTGGGGCTGGGTATCCGATTGCACGTAACCACCTAACGCGTGATGAAAAGACTGCGCGCGGAAGGGTGCCTGCGCAAGATTTACGAGCGCCGACCATCGGACCGGAGCTAACGCTTTGAGTAGCAAGTTTCCGCTGCGCTGGGGAAGATCGGTGGCGAAGGAGGGGCGGGGACTAGTTTCTGCACTATCTCGTCGTAGTTGCCAACGTTACGACAGCTATGCGCACGTTAGAGAGACACGAAAGGAAGCGTAAAGTGAAGCTACGCTCCCAAATTACATTTCCGGAATATCGTACAGGCGACTCGCATATGTAGGAGCTGTGGTATATAAAGGAGCCTTGGTAAATAACGACGTGAAAGCGAAGGACCGCTGATGGCACTGGATAAAATTACAGCACCAGAAAACCATGGCGTAGTAGGTTGTGAAAAACTTCTGGCCGATGCCTCTTATTCGCGTATTTTCATAAAAAAAATTACGTCGTGCTCAGCAACAAACAAATTCAAACGGAACTGAGGAAAGAAAACGCATAAACTCCTTTACGGTGGTTTAACCTCTTCCCCAAATTTAGTCGCACCTTCAAGACTGCTCGTACGTGCCAAAAGAGAGCGTTTACACGTGTTGCGCCCGATCAGAGCAACCCGATATGTTGGAGGATGCGAGAGCTTCCCTAATAGCACGACGAGGTAAAATTCGTGTTTTTTTTTTCTTTTTCAAATTTCGCACGCGAATTATACCCGCCTCTCTACTCACTGTCTCACATGTGCCTATCGATTTACTCGGTTTACTCTTTGTTTTTAGCCACACACCAACTGTTCTATGAGACCGGGTGTCTCGTCTTGATGCGATGGGCTCGCCACGGCACGCACGCGCCGGCCTTCCTTGGCGATGCAGCTAAACGCCAGCGCTGGCTCGCCAACGCCGAGAACAAAACTGGCACGCTGTAAGCGCCCGCAGTGCTGACTGGGACACGACTACGAACGACGCTGCCAAAGCGAGCCGCAGCGCTTGCACCAACGAGCCACCACGCACCGCGAGAACAGCAGCGCAGCAACGGAAAGATACGGGCAGCCGAGCGCCCTGTGCGTGTCGAGACGTCCCCTCCCAACGCGGGTCTGTGACGTGGCGCGTCGGTTTGCGGTTCCAGCAACGCCGAGCTCGAGGTCTCCGCAACCCGCCGGCGTAGTACGCCGCCGTCCCATTGTGTTTGTGCTTTTCTGCTCGGCGTAACCGCCGCCTCGTGCCCCTGTCACTGGGCCCGGTTGTAACGAGAGCGAGCGCTGACGAATTGGCTTTGTTCGAGCGCTTCCATGCCACGTCGTTCTCGCTGTCTCTCTCCACGGGTCGCCAGTTTTTTCACCGCGCATCTCTCCTTCTACGCAGGTTCTTTGTTTCTTTCTTTCTTTTTTCTTTTTCGCGCTTAGCGAAATTCTCACTTTCTTTGGGCCATCGGCCATGTCGTCAGATCACCGAAGACCGTCGAGCTCGGCCAACCCTTTAGAAAGACATGTGGTGTGTCACTTTACTGGAACCCTAGAGTGCTGACGTGTTCTCGTGTATTTCTTGAGCGAGGGAGTCACGTGGTCCACGGCAGGGAATTCGCTAACGCTCCTTCAACCCGCGTGCACGGAGTCAAAGCAGGATCATAACACACGCAGATCGTTGTAGGCCCTTGTTCCTCCATTGTTTTCGTGTGCTATATGGTACTACACTGAATGATTCAGTTTCGGCGATATGCTTTCGAGTGACCACAATAATATTAGGAAGGATGCAAACATTTTCAAAACGCCCGTCGCCGTACAGCAACGGGTATTCTTCGACTTCACCGCATTCCCGGCTACCGACGCATGTTCTTGCCACCGACAATGAAGGGACGTGCCTATATTGCTGACAGAAAGGGGGCCACAAATAATTTTCGTCCCATACCCATTTTCTGGTTTAGCCTATGGGGACGAATCAAGAGATGTACCCATGCTAGACCCAGGTTTAACCATTCTATTACGGGGAAGAATATTTACAGGGGATGTATATGCAGGGAGGACGCGTAGCTCGGAAGCACAGGGCAGAGCGGTACCACCGATCGATGTCAGCGTCACATGATCTTTCTCTTCTCCTCACAACGTCTTTCTATAGCGGCATAAACTACTGCGTGACCGTATATTGAAAGTTCGATCTTCCATAAAAAACAAGAAGTAGAAGATAAGTCGCAGACGTTTCTTTCAGAACCAAAGCTGAGGGTGAGCATATCAGCGCATTATTTGCTGCAGCGCAACATTTCTTCTGGCGCTCTTCGCAATACTCTTGTTGTAAATAAATAACTATTAGTTGAACGTTGATTGATTGAGACGCCTATACGGCGATTGTGCTTACGTATTTAGTAGTGCGCAGAGAAAATATCAAGCACTAAAATATGTATGAAGTGGCCCAAAAAGCCTACTTATATACACGTGCAAGTTCCTCAACGTCCTGGCGCATCGGAGTACACGACGCTTACCAGTCTTCTACGTAACGAATTTAATCTAATCACGTACTTGCAACCAATAAACTCTTTTTGGTAAATGACCGTCCTCTGAGTGAGCAGACTGTACTAGAGCACCGTACCCACCGATCGTCCGCTCAGAACGCAGTGAATTAAGGCACTTGTGTGTTTTCTGAGAACGTCTCGTCTGCAAGAGCGGCTTTGGCTCTAATGCTGTCCATGCACCTCTTTATACCCTCTTTCTCTCCCTTCTCTCTCTCTTCCAAAAGGACTTCTTCTTGGGCAGGTTGGTGCTTAGATTTCCTAGGTATACTTTTGTAATGTATTTTGCGCCACAAAGTATACCTAGGAAATCTCTCTCTTCCCCTTCGACCTTCCCCCGCGGAGGGTAGCCGACCGGACTCCTGACTGGTTAACATCCCTGCCTTCTTTACATCTCTCTCTCTCTCTCTCTCTCTCTTGTATTTGACCGGCTACATTTTTTACTCGGTAAGGGTCATTGTAATTCAATGACCTTTTTTTTTTCAGCAACCATTTCCTTGTAATGTGGCTAAATTACTGACGAGACAAGCTGTTAGAGGCGACGCAGCTTTGAGCACTTGAATTTGGCGGGAACTGCAGTGGAACGCCCACAGCTGTGCCACGGAACAGCCTCGCGAATGCGCATGCCCAGGCAGGCCAACCCGGCACTCAGTATTTATTTCCTCATACTACTGGCAGGTCGAGCGGCCTGTATTGTCGACACCGTATTCTGTATCTCGCGATGGTTTCGCGTTCTGTACGGCACGATTATCACCGTTTCAGGACGTTCATGCTTATTGAGTTTAGTCTTCTTTTCTTTTTTTTCATTGTCGTTGGATAATTCCCCACCTTTGTTCGTCATAATTTCCCTTTCCGGTGTTCGCAGGTTACAACACAGCCCTTCCCTCCAGCGCGCAAATCAAGCGTGTTTTCAAGGTAGCCGTTGATGTCCTAACAAGACGAGGGAAAGTGTCCGACGAAAATATTGAAAAGCAATCGTTCGTGGATACAAGCTCCCTGCCAGCCGTGGTTGCTCAGTGGCTTTGGTGTTGCGCTGCTAAGCACGAGGTCGCGTAATCAAATCCCGGCCCTGTGCGGCCGCATTTCGGTGAGGGCGAAATGCAAAAACACCCGGTACTTATATTTAGGTGCACGTTAAAGAAACCCAGGTGGTCAAAATTAATCCGGAACCCCCACTATGGCGTGCCTCATAATCAGATCGCGGTTTTGGGACGTAACATCCCACGATTTAATTATTTTTGATAGAAGGGCTGCAAAGGGCGCGCTGAAAGAGGCATGGCCAGCGCCTTCTATTTATTGTATTTGATCAATGTTCATAATAATTGTGAGGAAAAATAGTATAAATTTAATTTATTAGTTTGATTAATTTCTTAGTTACCTTCGTGGGCAACGTTTTATCACTGTAAACAGTTACATTTTCTCTATTATGTAATTCTAATTATAATAGGGTACTTTATAACTTGTAATCTGTTGAACTATGGAGCAGCGCTGTCTTTCGCCCTGTTCCCTAGTTCAAGATTGTTCAACCAGCTAGCCGACACCTTGACATTACGAGACTTGTAATGTGTACAACACTACTTCCAACCAGCATGATCATGATCATGCTTTAATCATGATCTAATCGTCCTTTCCTGCTGTATCGCACTGCCCGATCAGCTCGCGAGGACGCAGGAATCCATCCCGTTGCCAACATCGGTTGCAGCTAGAAAACTTCGCGCGCTTGCACGAGATCTTACGTTATCCGCGTGAAACACATCAAGTCTTCCAACACAACCAACTGCTCCGCCTTTGCCCCTGCAGACTCTGTCAGTGCGACGTAACCCTGCTTTGTTGACTCTAGAAGCTGCATTGAAGCTTCTAGAGTCAACAGAAGCTGCATTTCGCTATTGTAATGGCTGGCAGCGCTACGTGTGATAATTGCGGCCGCGAATATATTCTGGGGCACGTGATCATTGACAGCCCTCAATATGGTATACAGAAACGATCACCTATGACTTCACTGGTTCGCGTTGATGACCGATCACTTTTGGAACGAACCGTTTTTATAATGCCGGCCTCCCCACCTGACGGAGCGTAGGACGGTGAAGGCATCGTTACGATTCTTAAGGGCAAATGACTCGCACAAACGGCTTTAGCGCCGACAGGTATTAACAATGATCGTGATGAAGAATTTGCGGTCACTGACCAAGTCAAGGTGAAAATAACAGTGTTATTTTCACCTTGACTTGGAGAGTGACCGCAATTTCTTCATCATCATGTTACCTGACCAGACGAACTTTCGTCGAATTCTTGACTAACATTGATCATGTACTATGAATGTGTGCTGTCAAAGGCTCTGATCGTGCACATTCTCTCTCTCTCTCTCTCTCTCTCTTTATTTCCTTCTTTCGAGCACCCCTTCCCCCGTCCCCCAGCGTAGGGTAACAAACTAGAGTTTCTCTTCTCGTTAACCGTCCTGGTTTGTTCTTTCTATTCTCTCTTTTTTTAACTGCAGCATTTTTTTTTCTTGCTTGTTTGTTTTCTCAACATCGCGCTTAGTTGCGACATCCTAGGGCCTTACTGTTCCCGGTCCTTTTCCCTATTCTGAGTAGCATGTAGCCACCTAGATATGCGACAGAAGAATTATATGCATTTAAAAAGAAAAATACTTTTTCGCTCCCTCGTACATTTGTTTCTTTTTAAATTTTTTTCATGTCCATCAGCATTTTTTTTTTCGCAGTTAGATTTCTTCAGTAACAGTCCCTTAGTGCGCATAAAAGCGAAATTGACTAGGTAGCAGAAAGCAAATGCTTCCACCCGCTCCGCTTGATCCCCAAACCAAAATCTAATGTCTCCCTCGCTCCTTGGATGCGTGAAAATGCTGAAAGCACGTGAACGTAACTGAGTTTGACGCAGAGAAACTCTTCTACGACGTCTGTCCGAAGTTTTCTACGCCATTTTAATGTCAATTGTAAAGAAATAAGCAATCTTTAACGTTGTACTGCTTATTTGGTTTTTTACGACTCCCTGGCTCTTAGTTTCCCTCGGATCTTATTTTACTTTTTGACTGTAGTTCTGTGAAAAATGTCTTACATCCGGTTATTCTGCATGAAATTATTCTACATCTGCGTGCATGTTGTTATGCTCCCACTGTGTTTCGAGCACGCTGCTCTGATAAAGACAAAAAATTGCCGAAATACAGTTGAACGCCTTCGTAACGAAGTCCTTGGGATCTCAGGCCCAAACAATGAAGCGTTCCTTTCCTTCGACCGCTTCCTAACCTTACGTGAGGCCTCCTTATAATATACAGTGAAGGACCGATGGAGGAAGCAAGCGTACTCTGAAAGCTCCCTTCGCCCGTCCTCACGTAAGGAATGGTTGCCGCATGCCTGGGTTCGAGAGGATCACTTAAAAGCTTTACGTGAACACCATAATTCAATAAATAGGTGTTGTGTCGTCGCATAATTTTTAAATTGAAGTGCTAATATAGAGACGCGTGCGCGCTTTCTTCTAGTTTTGTATACTAAACGTAATAGAGTGCCACATTAAAGCGCAAAACTTGATGTGCTCCAGCAACGCTGGCACGCCGGCGTCGTGCAACGCCTAGCAACGCCTAGGAATGCCACGAACGCCACTCATGCCGAACGTGTGACTGAAACGAACATGCCTGGCAAGACGTACCGTGCTCCCTCTTCTCTGCAAGAATCCGACCACCCTTCTCCTAACTCCCCTCTCCTTTTTTTTTCTTTAAATAAAACGTTTTCATCATCATCTGCAAGTGTGCGACAGTGCGCATGCGCAAGCAAACGTCACGTGTATGCAGTGAGGTGAAGCGCTCGTTCAGGGCCAGGAGCGGCGTAAGGACGCATGAAGGTAGCTTCGGAGCTACCTTACGCTGATGAAGCACCAAGGAAGCCTTCACTGAGGGCCCCTCAGTAAGGAAGCTTTCAGAGTGACATAAGGTGGCCTCACCCCAATGAAGGCTTCCTTACTGCGGTAAGGAAGATTTCATTGTTTGGGGCGGGCCCTCAGAAATCCTTCTTTATACAGGTGACTGTTGTAAATATCGCGCAGAGCACCATACCCCTCACAATAGAGCATTCTAAGCACGTTCAACAAGTGAAAAACCTTGGTTTTACATGAATTAAACAGAGACTTGGTGAAAGAAGTCTCCAACTTTCTTTTGCGCACGCTTCGTCCAGCTGAATGTGCGACTGCAAACGACCTCATTGCGCCAAGTTTCAGGCAATACTCCGCGACGAAACGTGGCAACTACGCAAGATAAAACTGCCGATCGTCGAATGCCGCTCTACCCTGACCTTTCCATCAAAAATCTTGGTTTGTTCGCATGCTCTTCACCACTGTTGCCTTCGTTGACATTCGCGTGCTTTCCGCCCTAGATGGCTTTGAAGACGTCGCCGATCGTCGGTTACGATTGCACCATCACGTCCTCATCAACCGCGACGTGTTCGTCAGTCGTTACACCCGCTGCTGTGTGACAGCATGCACCGTACGAGTTGAGCGATTCCTGGAGCAGTGCAGCAAGACTTAGCACTCGCTGACATCGGCGCCTTCTTCAAGTGCGTCGCTGTAGCTGCGGTTAGCGCTAACGCAGAGCGCAACTAACTGGCGGCATCGTCACGTGGGGTCCGTTAGAAAGCGATTACCCGCCCGTCGGGGACGCCTAAATTCCTTCGTGGTACAGGCAAATCTGTTGTAGTGGTCTTCGTTGTAGACACTTCCGCAATACATATAAAATAGATATAAATGCATATACATAAATACACATACAGTACATATAAAAGATAGGAGTTCGACCGGCACATAAGTCGTCCTTCGTTACAAAGGCCATTCGGTGTAGAGGCTTTCGACTGCACATGCTTGTCGTCATGACAATGATTTCTCTAGCAAGAGAGTGCATGCTGCTGCTTGATTGCAATTGCTTTATGTTTCATATGGTTGAGTCTCTTACTGTGGCTCTGAAGTTATCGAGACGTGGAGTCGCGTGTTCGTTAATCAAATATAACAGAAGTTTGTTTTAAGAATCCTTCTTATCTTTTTTTTTTTTTTGTAGCAAACGTCTGCGTCCACTTTTCGCGTCAGCACCTGTCAACCTTCTCTTTGCGCTCGCTATTTCGAAACTTCAGTTCCTCAAGAGCATTGGTCGCTGCGAACGAGAGCTCAAAGTCTGACTTACGTCGTAAAGGGGCACACTTTCCAAGTTGGAAAACATGTGCTGGCAGCTGAAAAGACAGGATGCGTGACGGGTGTCACCATTGTCGTCTTCCAAGTGTGACTGCGTGCCTGAGCGGAAAACGGACGACGCACTGGAGGCATTTGACGCACATTTGGATGCGGGTTATGACGAGCCATGCTCTGAGTTGGAGCCAACTGTCATTGGCAAAATGCTGAAAAAGACAGGCTCAATGCGTATCAACATGTAATTATCAGATTCGGCGACTTGACGGCATGTAGGACCTGTGCAGCTTAGCGGAAACGGGGTTATTTGGTTATTATTTGACAAGCTTTTGGCGGGCACAGAACTTAATTAGACTTATGACAATGGTGAAGAAGATGACGATGATAATGAAAGTGTCTATAGAGCGGAGGCAGCAAAAGACTCACCGACGATTACGATACTCTCTAATGCGATATTTCAGCGCCACTCTTTACGTGTCTTCATTTCGCGGTATATTGGCTGGCGCGCAGATGATCTCCCTCGTGCGGCGCGTTGCATACGGAGCGAAGCGAGGCGCGGAGCCCTCGCTAATCGAGAGATCGCGAGAGGCAGCGCGTGGGTGACGCGTGGGCGCGGTTCACAGCAGCCGCCGCTGACAGACCTCCGCTCATGCAGCGCTTTGTTCCCATATATGGTATCGGTGGCGTCATCGGTGAACAGCCGACGCGCGCTACTCTGGCGCCATCTCGTAGACATCGGCGCCTCACAGCCTGTCTTTCGCGGCACTATACGCCTTTATTCTCACGCTTTCGCGATGCCCTCCTCCTCCACTTTCCTCCTCGCGCTCTCTTCGCTATCGCCGTCTTTCATCCCCCGCTGCACTCCGCGTTCGCTCTTTCATCCTTCGCTCGGTTACGAGAGACGCGGACGCTCGCTGCAGGAACGGGCGTCTAAGATTTACGATCTAAAACGTCCACCCATCTGACTAGCAGCAAGCATCAGCACAGCCTGGAAAAGCATAGCTAAAAGACATGTTTGCACTTGCGATGAGACAACGTGCGTCCAGCGTTTTCGTGCTACCTTAACTACTTCCTTATGTCTGCTTTTATCACATTGTCTTAGGTTGTACTTCGGCGGGACAACAAATCTGTAGTCAAGAATGTAGGAGAAGATCTTCCAAAAAGCGTGATGGCGCTTCAAGAAATAGTTCCCTTATAAGTGCCACCGGACCGAGGAGGACAATACATTACCAGCCAAAATCACCAGGCACGCACACAAAAGAGATAGTTAGCAGAACAAGTAAAACTGATTAAGAGACTAATTTCCCTGATCTGTCTAAACAAGCTGCTCGCTAACGCCTGCTTCCTCTCCGTTGCGTTTGGGTTACCGAGAGCGTGAATCATGAAAGGAATAAGTAGTCCGGTTGATCGCTTAAAAGACGCGGATATCACTCGCACCTGACGAACAAAAAGCTCTTCCAGCAAAATACGGAGTTTCACGACTAAAAAGCGCCCGATAAAGGCGAAGACGGGGACCCCGACAGCAGCGACAAAAAAGGAGTCGATAATTTTAGTACAAGGTGATCCGTTAGCGCATATATAGACACGTTAACCTGCCCCTACATTCTTGGCTCCTCATTGCTTGTGTATTTTCTAAGCCAGCCGTGCCGCACCTGGTTTTGTAGGTTGCATTGGATGGGAGCTGATTCTATACTATCACATCTCTATTATTTGTTTGCTTTTTCTCTCACCGTAACCCACCCGTAGGCTTCTCTGTCGCCTTCTTTTTTTCTTTTCACAACTCGCATGAGAGTAGTTGGCCTTTCAAGCCGTCTCCTTTCTTGTTTCACAAAATAAACTTTTTCTGCATTCTCGAGTGAAATCAAAGTCAAGCGAATTTGAATGTTTTCGCATGCGGTAAAATTACACGCGGAAGTTACACTCAACTAAGCGGACGAAATATGGTCTTGCACAAAGGTGCGCAGAACATGGTGTGAGGAGCATAATGTAGTGGTCACAACGTACGCGGTAATTAGAATAATATGTCGTTTGCTTTTTTTAACGATGCACATGCTCAAGTCTCTCCTCAGATAACGATGCATATCGACTGCAAGGGAAAGCGGAGTAAACGCGAAAACCGATGCAACTCCAGGAACACGAACATAGAAGTACATTGAACGCCTACTAACGAACGATATTTGTGCGGAAAGTAGATCGCTACTGAATACTGCGCGTAGGATTCTTTTTTATTTCCCCAGTTTCTACTTCTCAAAATTGCGCGTAGGACCTTTTTTTATTTCTCTAGTTTCTACTACTCAATACTGCGCGTAGGACTTCTATTTTTTTTATTTCCCCAGTTTTTACTGCACCTTCGTAGAAACTGGGGAAAGTTAAAAAAAAATACCTACGCGCTGTATTGAGTAGCGATCTACTTTCCTCACAAATGCCATTCGTTAGCAGGTGGTCAATGCACTACTATGCTCCTGTTCTTGAAATTGCGTCGTTTTTCGCGTTTACTCCGCTTTCCTCTATAGCGATTCTAAAACTGCAATTGGAAACTTTGCCAGTGGTAAAATCCACAAACCTGCCCCGCAAATTATAAACAAATATCCACCACCTGATCGCCAGATTCAAATCATCAGGGTCCCAGAACATTCCATGCACTAAGATATTTGAGTCTGTCCAGAATTATGCCCGAGGTTTCGTCAGCCGGATGGTAGGAGGCCTCGACCTGGGTTCAGCGAGGGATCCCGTGGCGACGTTCCACGAAATTGCTATGCACTCCCGCGAAGGGAGACAAAAATACCCCCTTCCACATAAATCACTGGATAAACTGCAACAGGTTACCTGTAAATAGTTGCAAACTGGCTCATTTGCCAACCCTACAAGTACTCATCAATATATCCGTGCTGTTTCTCGCCTAAATACAAAAACTGCGACGCCCACAAGGCGGACCTGACACATACATTGAGCGAATGCCCCGGGACAAAGCCTGGGGCGGAACTCCAGCTTAATAACACTTTGGACTAGGAGGTAGCGGTGTCCACGTCGCACCCCGCAGTCCAGCTGCGGGCCGTCAACTAGGCTTTGGAGATCGCCAAAAGTCAAGGGCTTACGGCCACCTGACGCCGCCTGGCAGAAGAAAGAACCTAGTAATTAAAAGAATTATAACATCTCACGAAAATTAAGTATTCCGCCTCCTCCTCCTCCTCCTCCTCCATTCCCTCCCCCTCCTTCCTTTGCCTCCTCCTCATCCTCATCTCCACGTTTTTGCTTCTGCACACATGTTTCGCTTTTACGTGTACAAATTGAGCCTGGGCTGCGTATCGCAACCGTATCGATCTACCCCCCCCCCCCCCCCCCTCTGACGATCTGGCACCAGCGGGGGGGGGGGGGGGCGGAAGCTGTCAATGGCATGGGGAGGGGTCAAGACCTCCTACTGGATCCGCCAGTGGTCGCCTCGCTGCACAACTACCTGACACATCCACGACCATTCATTATCTGCTCATAACAAGAAATGCACAGCTTCTATTTCCGCCGGAAGCTGATTGTGCGTACTGCATCGAGCGATGAAGGAGTCTTCAGCTCTAACCATTGCCAAAGAAACGGGTGCGAAGCACTATGTGTTTCCCCAAAAGCGTCGCAAATTTAGCACCGTGGCCGAGTTCACTTCGCTTTAAGCACTGCAGATAAATGAAGATTCAATTGATTGCTCGTGTAACTGAAAAACAATTATAATATTCGTAAAATGTTGGTTCGAGTACATTTTCCGTAAGTTATCTGAATTGCGATGCATTCTCTTTATATTTCCCTAACTTTCGAACATAGGACGGACACTGGGAACTCCAGACGCGGAGGTGCAAAGTAGATGTGCAACTACCCTTCTATGCGTTGAGGAGGTCAAGCAAACAATTAGGAAGGCGCGCACATTTTTCTGAACAAGCACTTGCTTCTTTATAAATGTTTTGAACATGTGCTTGCATCCCCACTCGGCGATTTCTTTTTATATGTGTGTGTGTATATATGTGCGTCTGGGGTTCGTGAAATGTGTTAGGCAGCGGCAGAAAGCCTCGAGACTGCTCAATCTTCTCTTTTTAGTATGGCATGGTATAAAAAGAAAGATGACATTAATGGTCGCAGCCTCTCACCAAGCAGAGGCTTCAATAACGTTCTGTTGTTGGTGTCGTCTGCAACCCAAGTGCCTAGTCAAACGGCATGGTACTGCCGAGGCCGGACACTCAGAAACTCCCAGGTATGCCATGCACCTGGGAAAGTCCATAGCAAGTGGTGCATATCCGCCTTTTGTACCGGGGCCGTACACTGCATTGACAGGTGGCGCCGCCCTTGAAGACACCCTTCTGTTTGCACCCGTGACAGCAGAGGTGAGGAACACCTCAACTTGAATCCTCCTCACCAGAACTTAATCCACCCTTCAACCATTCAGGTTGCGGAGGAGGGGGCAGGCACAGAGGTGGATACGAGCAGGTGTGTTCTGTTTAGGAGGGAACTTTTTATGAACTTGAGTTAGGAAAGATGGTTCAGATATGCGAAGTGTCGGCTGATATAACTGAGAACTTAATTTGATCAGCGCTATATAGTTTCTTAGTTCGCTCCGCGCCCAGTTTTCTGAACCAAACAAACTATATCCAATCAATCAATCAATCAATCAATCAATCAATCAATCAATCAATCAATCAATCAATCAATCAATCAATCAATCAATCAATCAATCAATCAATTGATGCGACCAGGAATAGCCTGCTGGTCTTGGTAGTTGGATGCTCGAATAAAGAAATGTACATAACCAAGCAAGCACCGGTCTCATGGCATTCGGTTGAGCGCATCAAGTAAGCTGCTTCGAACAATGCAACCTCGACTAACCCAAAGCAAGATCATCATCATCATCATCATCATCATCATCATCAGACTATTTTATGTCCACTGCAGGATGAAGGCCTCTCCCTGCGATCTGCAATTACCCTTGTCCCGCGCCAAGCGATTCCAACTGGCGCCCGGGAATTTCCTAATTTAGTCGCACCAGCTAGTCTTCTGCCGTCCTCGACTGCGTTTTTCTTCTCTTGGTATCCGTTCTGTAACCATAATGGTTTAACGGTTATCTAACCGGCGCATTACATGACCTGCCCAGCTCCATTTTTTTTCTCTTGATGTCAATTAGAATATCGTCTATAGCCGTTTGCTCTCTGATCCAAACCGCTCTCTTTCTGTCTCTTAAAGTTATGCCTAACAATCTTCGTTCCATCGTTTTTCGCGCAGTCCTTAACTGGTTCTCAAGCTTCTTTGTCAGTCTCCAAGTCTCTGCCCCAAATGTCAGCACTGGTAAAATTCACTGACTGTGCACCTTCCTTTTCAATGATAACGGAAAGCTTCCAGTCAGGAGCTGACAATGTCTGCCGCATGTGATCCAACCCGTTTTTATTCTTCTATGAATTTACTTCTCATGACCAGGGTTCCCTGTGATTAATTGTTCAGGTAAACGTACTCCTTTACAGACTCTAGAGGCCGACTAGCGATCCTGAACTCTTTTTCCTTTGCCTGGCTATTTATCATTATCTTTGTCTTCTGCATATTAATCTTCAACCTTACTCTTACACACTCTTCGTCAAGGTCCTCAATCATTCGTTTTAACTCGTCTGCATTGTTGCTGAATAGAAAAATGTCATCGGCAAACCGAAGGTTGCTGAGATATTCGCCATCGATCCTACTCATAAGCCTTCCTAGCTTAATAGCTTGAATACTTCTTCCAAGCATGCAGTGAATAGCATTGAAGAGATTCCTGATTTTCTTGTGTAGAATTAAGGCCAGCCACTAAAGAGATATCAAACAAAAGTGCTTTAAAACATGTCTCGGGACACTAAGCTCCGTAACTGTAGTTACGTGTCATAAACGGATATGTAGACATCAATAAACAATAACAAGAAAGTACGCATTCTAAATGTGTGTTGTTTATAGTAAGCAATACAAAAATAAGATTGATGAAAATTTGTGTAGCTAGGGTTATGAAATTAAACTGAGTACTGTTTGAAAAGGGCTAACGTTTGTGAAGTATGTCACTTTCGTGTGAGTGTCCTTCTGCAATCCCGAAGAGTTGTGGCGTAATGATTAAGGAGCCGCTAGTGGACATATTAAGGGCTTAAACAGCCTAGTTATTTTTTGCGGAATTCTTAAATACAATTTCGTAACCCAGCAAAATCAACGAGACTATTTAGATGTATAAATAATAAGGCTCATCCTACTCCGATTCCAAATCATGTCTGGAAAAAATATTGCAATGTTTTTTTTTTTTTTTCACGGAGACAACTGCTCGCTTTGCTACGAAATTTCGAAAAATTCTTGCCCCTTGCCTCCTGTTCTAGCGATCAGATACATTTGCAATGGATCCCAAGCCACGTTGGCTTGGCGGGAAATGAACTGGTGGACAGAATGGCTGCCATGGCGCAGACATTGAATTAACTTAATGATTCGTATACATCTGTAAGTTCATATGTACTTCTTCATATGCTTGTGGAATTTATGCAGCGTGCTTCACTCTGAGCCAGGGGTCTCCAAAGTACGGCCCGCGGCCGGCAATGGTCCGTCCGATGAAGGCCGTGCCCGAAAAGCCTTCGCTGTGCCTCAGTCCGAGAGCGGGGCTTCTCCACAAAACTTTGCGCTATTTCGTTTCTTGCTTGGTTGCCGGTATCAGGGTAGTTGCATGATCGCGCCACGACGTCACATCGCCCGAAGCTGCGCCGAAGAATCCGGAGCCTCGCACGACCATCGCGTAAGCAGCACGTGACGCTCCGATTGGCCGATCCGAGTCACGTGTTAGAAGACGCGCCGAAGTCTCGCCCAGGCGCGCTGTATCCCGAGAGCTCTCGCCAGCTATTAGCCTGCGAAACTACAGCATGTATACATAGCTTTGTATAGCATAAAGCTCCTTTTTTTCTTTTGCGGTCCCCAGCGCGCATTGTACGCTGTAAGATTTGGCGGTCGTAGCTGTAGAGATGAACTTGGGACGACAGGGCTAGGCGAGCAGGATTTAATTGCAGGATTTACATTTTAAAACAGGACATACATTGGCAGCCTAGCGCGACTCCCATATGGAGCCCACAAAACTAACATACAGCAAACAGTTTACGAGCACACAGCTCACTAGTACATTTCTAGTATGACAGAGCACTCAGCTCCCGACAACGAGCACGACTCGAGCACCCCCTAGCAGCCGACAAACGCTGCTTATAAGCTCTCCGCTTGACGTCATAGTTCGACGTCATCGTTCGGCGGGGACGGAGCAGGAATGGTCGGGAAGGTTCGTCCAAGCATTGTAAACTTGCCGCCGCCCCGCACTAAGGCTCCGGAGTCAACGACCGAGGGCTTCGTAGAACTGTGCTCCGTCTCGGGTGGTGCGGCCAAGTACCAATTTCCTGAGTTGATCGCGCGCCACGTGGCCGCCGGTCATCCGCAGTTCTCGGTACCGCCCAGCTTTCAGTGCCGACGTCAGAGGGCTTCGTAGAACTGCTTTGTCCCGGGTGGCTTGGCCAAGTACCAATTTCCGGAGTTGATCGCGCGCCACGTGGCTGCCGGCCGTCCGCAGTTCTCGGAATGGATCCCTGTCTGGTGGGCTTGGAACACGTGCAGCGGGCTAAAAGCTGGCCCGTACGGCCATTCTTAACAACGCTAACAGGAGAGGACATCTTTGAAAAATTAGAAAAAGACTGTCCGTGTACAGTGTGTAGTGGTACAAACTAAAATCTGCCGCATTTGGCGAAAAAAAAATACATGTCCGGAGGTAAAGAAAGGTCTCGTAGGGCAAAATTAAAAAGCCGGGGAAGTCGGCGCATTCTCAAGGCCAGTGTTCTTTTCGGTCTGCATGATTCATGAGGATGCCCTCTGCGGGAAATACATGGGTATGTCTGTTGTGAAACCTCTTGTTTCAGCTGCTACGTGGTGGTGGTGGCGGTGGTGGTGCTGTCGCTACAGGTGGTTTTAGCATGGCATGGGCTCTGTCACCACTAGATTCGTAAACTTCAAAAGGGGGAGGAATTTGAGTTTGTAGAGGTGACGTATGACGCGGGGCTTCGATAGTTGAGTTTTGGAACTCTTTTCTTCCGTTGTTTCTTCAACCTTAAGGAAGAAATAAATAGTTCCTTGCACAAAAGGACCGCCCCGAGCCACCGCTGTCCAGTTATGAGTGGCTCTAGAAATTGGCCCTTTCCGGCGACTTAACGGACGAAATCAATAAGCTCAATGTGAAGCTTCAAGGAAAGGCGCACCTAATTCATAATCTGTTCTGTAAAGTGGAAAGTTGGGCTAGTTGGTGATTAATCATCATACCTTGCTGGTGAAGCAGCGCACGGACACAGTGAAGACAGACAAGAAAAGACGACATTCGCTGCACTCGCAACTATTTTATTTCAGAACGCATACTTCATATTTATATACCTGCGCACCCTCAGGCGTCAAAGATAATCAAGGCATTAAAAAAAAACATTTGCCCGCGCGTACCTTAAAAAATTCCTTTAATCTTGCCTTGATTATCTTTGACGCCTGAGGGTGCGCAGGTATATAAATATGAAGTATGTGTTCTGAAATAAAATAGTTGCGAGTGCAGCGAGTGTCGTCTTTTCTTGTGTGTCCTCACTGTGTCCGTGACAGTGCGCTACTTCACCAGCAAGGTATGATGAATCATAATCTGTACATCGACATAAAGAAGCATCAGGTTAAACCCGCAGTTTTCTTAGAAACATGCGCAAAATTAAATGTGGGAACATTTCCGCGGCTTTTCAAAAAATTAGTGCGTAGACTAGGTATGGCAATTCTTCGCTATTCGTGACATGTGACATTCTCGATCATCCCCACACGCAACCTCGCGAGCTGTTTTTTAACCTTACTTGAAGGAAGGAGGAACTACCAACGTTGCAAAATCAATTTAGCTGCGATGCCAATCCACTTCCATATCCTTTTTCAATTAGAATTGAACATCAGTCAAACGACATTTTGAAGTAGAGGTAGAAGAAACAAGATGTTTATCTGGTGAACATCTGAGTTCTATGCTTACTATTGGTTTATCAGACTTGGCGCCACAGTTCATTGAAATAATGAAATCGCAGCATCAGGTAGCCCGCAAAGAAACTTCACGTCTCCTTATCGATTTTTTAAGAGACACTGGTTTGATGGACATATGGTGAAACCCTTCAGCGGTATTGTGCGAGACGCTCAGGCGGAGCAATTGCCGGCCTTGATCGCCAGGCTAAACCCGCCTGTTGCTACAATTCACCACCACCACCACCACCATCCACTACTCACAGTAACCCACATCTTACGTCTTGGCAACGGGACGAAATTGTCATACTTGAAGATGTAGTACATTCTTCATAGTGGCCTGCACGGCATTTCGCTGTCGTCACACGCTTCCGCATTTGTACATGTTAATATTGCAAGTACGCGAATATTCTTATGCATACATTTTTCTGACTGATAAGTATACTGCCTATTTATTTAATGACATAATTATCACATGGCATGTCTGTTAATTACCTGCTTTGATATGTCGCATATTGTGTCTGTTCCGATTGGTGTGCTTCTGACAGAAGTGTCTCATATTGCACGTTGCTGTCCGCAACCACCATAGTTCTTAGTGGAAAATTTGTAATAAAGTTAAGTTTTCTTTCCCACATGCGTTATTGTGTTTTGTGCGTTGTTTCAGTGTTCTCTCACGTTTTCATTGCCGTATGTGCCATCTCAATTCATTTACTGTTCTTCGTAAATATTTGCTCTCGAAGGCCTATAATATTCCTGATGTGTTTTGCGTCAGAACTATAGATTGTGGGTATTATGTAAATATGGAGTCCTGACATAAGACACTTGTAAGCACCTACCTGAGATTGTATCTTTTTTTAACCCGACTTAATAACCTGTGATGAAAAGCTTGTTTTTCAGGTTTTGACGATTTAGTCGACTGATTATCGAGTAATTTATTTTGCGAGTCAGTCGAATGTAATTATTCAACCAGGCTAATTGGTTCAATCGGGCGAAAAAATTAGCTTAGCATGCCATCCGAAAATGCTTCTGCACAACTGTGGATCTCCTGGTGTAATTTGCCTTCCTAAAGACTAAGCATGCAGTGCGGCAATGATTATTGGTCATAAACAGCTTACCGAAATATGTAGCAATTAAGGCTTAATGATTGTCAACACAAAGAAAAGAGAGCAAATGGGGCGGCTTTTCAATCACATAGTCGGGCGACAGTTATAACTTTAATTTCATTAAATAAGTTTATACTGCAACTTACATGAGTCGTTTTTTTCTGAAAGCTGTAAGAATCTAAACACTGTCAAGGATAAAATGGCGCAATACATAGGACCGAGACCGAGATAAAACAGCACGAGCGCTTTCTATCCTGTGCATTGCACTATTTTTGACCATACTACCACCAACTGACCAACGCTTCTACATGACTGAAGAGTAAACAGTTTGCTTTAAAGTTCATGCAAATTTTTAGAAATACCGTAGCTGCGCAGACGACACAGCAGCAAAACAAAAAGGCTTTTGTAATGAATGGTGATGCTTCCAAGGCAACATTAAATCTTGTAGATATCTTACTGGTGGAGATAGAATAACTCTGAACAAGAAAAATTAACAAAGCCTGCACGTGCTACTAGGAAATTAGAAGAAGCGTGTTTGTCACCATGAATGTTGAATATTATTTCAAATCAATATAACCGCTGAGAGTTGGCGGTAAAAGCGATATTTTAATCCTAAAGTAGTTATTTCGCTGCTTTTATCGATGTTATCCCAGAGCTTCACCACAACTAATTAAAGAGTACTTGAAAAGCAATTCAAATTATTTTAATGTAGTTTTTCAGCCTGCACCCAGTAATTTTACATATTTCTAACCATTTTATTTATTTATTTATTTATTTATTTATTTATTTCTATGTTAACTGCGATGTTAATTAAATCTTTATCATCCGGCCCTCTAGTCAAGAAGCTTGGGCAACCCTGCTCTAAGCTATTGTGAAAGCGTTTGATAAATTCTACTTTTTCTTGTATATGGTTCGCTCATTTAGCGTTTGCTTTATTTTTTATTCTTTTGCATTTGATCATGTTTAGCTACTTTTTTGGAATAGCGTGCTCCTCAGCAGCCAAATTCACCACGCTGTCGCAGCTAAAATAAAGTGCAGCAAAGCTTTCGTGCTTCTGCATTCCAAATAAACCAGGACGCCTATTCTGGACTTTGTAAAATTCCGACATAATGCTGAATTCTGTCATGGCTGGCGGCACTTTCAGTACACCAGAGGGACCGTAGCAGAACCCTTGGCAAGTAAGAGCTCCCAAGATGGCGTACTTAACAACATGGCCGAACTTCGCAATGGGGTTCAGCTTCAGGGAAGTAAGTGATTATTATGGTGGTAATGGTGCTGCTAACAACAACAACAACAACAACAACAACAACAACAATAATAATAATAATAATAATAATAATAATAATAATAATAATAATAATAATAATAATAATAATATTAATAATATAAAGTTGCAGCTTTACCCAAAGTGCGGAACAGTGACTGCGGTAGCTTGCGCGTTACATCAAGTGTAAGACTCAGCGGTGCCCAGCCCCGCCACCGCAGACTCAGACGGACTCCAACAACGACGATTCGAACAAAGAGTCGTTCATAAATCAAATATATATATATACAGGTGGTTTCAGCGAACACTTTCAAAATTTTTCAAAGGTTGCCTGTGGCATATAACTCAATTCTAGTTTGTGAGCCAGTCTACTCGAAGCGGCGGACACTACTTGCACAAAAAATTTAAATGTAAAATCGACTAATTAACAAGAATTCACTAATTAACTTTATAGCTAATTATCTTATGACCCATATTGCAATTTACAAACTCTGGCAGTGGACATCGCAAGGCGGATCCACATGGAACGAATTCTCAGGACGACACCAGTTTCGAGATATAATTCCCGAATTTTGAGGAGAAGTGCATTGGCGGTCCAGTTACTTGTGTGCTTCAGTGCATGAAACGACTTTTTGTTAACAAATTAACTGGAACGCCAACGCATTTCTCCGCAAAGTTCGGGAATTTATATCTCGAAACAGGTGCCATCTTGAAAATTCGTTCCAAGTGTATCCGCCTTGCGAACTCCACGGCTAGAATTTGTAAATTGCAATATGGGCCATAATGTAATTCGTTACAAACTTAATTGGTGAATTGTTATTAATTATTTGATTTTGGATCTCAATTTTTCGTGCGAGTATTGTCCGCCGCTTCGAGTAGACCAGCTCATGAACTAGAATTGTGATATCTGCCACAGGCAACCTTTAAAGATTTTTGAAAGTGTTCGCTGAAACACCCTGTATCTATCGATGTTTCGTACAGTAGCCGCTCCAGAATATGTTCGCAGCGTTGCGCGAACATTTTACTTGCGTGCTTACCCCTCATATACGTACAGTCGGCCAAGAAAGTTTACGGACCACGAGATCTCAGAAAATTCTAAATATACGAGCAGCGCTTAAAAGCAGCCATTAAAACCGGGCATCCCAATGTTGTTCGCACGTACCAATAAAGGCTGGAAATGGGAACACCAGGCTGCGTTTTGAGGCTGAGGAGATATTCAGCTTTTTGTCAGATCTCTTGGTCCGTAAACTTTTTTGGTCGACTGTACATGCTCACTACGGGAACACAGGCCTAAGGGACCCGCGGAAAGTGATAATAAATGTTTGGCAGACTCAACTGTAGTTGACGTCTACGTGATGCGAAGCAATCATGCTTTGTAGAGAACTGAATATTGACAATTTAAACGTCGTGCAACGAACGGTTATGTAGAGTTAGAGACTGCAGTGTTTATATTGGTAATAAGCAAATATTGGGAATGGCAAGATATAAGATTTAAAGCAAACTAAAACCTAGTGCTACATACCCATTCACCCCTGTGGCACGTAATTTTAGACCACCCCGTCAGTGGGATCGGCCAACTTAAACGGCGAGACAGTCTCGGCTGCACTCTGGTAAGAATGTTTCGCGTTAAAGCATCCCAGACTTGAATGAATAAAACTTCTCATTGCAGAAGGGATAGCCACCTGGAATGGGTATGGGGGTTACTGGGCGCTGTTGTGGACGTGGTTTCACTCTGCTCAGGTACGATAAGGTCAATTCAAGATCTAAAAGATATATATATATATATATATATATATATATATATATATATATATATATATATATATATATATATATATACAGAAAATTGAAATGGAAGGACCACAATAATGAATACGTTCTAATTACAAGGAAACTGACAGTAGTATAGAGTAAAATGCATAGCTTTCACAAGAAATGCATAATTGTCAGAACTCGCCGCAGTGATTCAGTGGTAATGTCAATTCTCCAGCTCAGCACGAGGTCGCGAGTTCGTATGCTTGGCATCAGCGGCCGTACTCTGATGGGAGCCGATTTCAAGAACTCTATACTGAGCGGTGCGATATCGGTGCACGTTAAAAATCATAAAATAGTTGAAATTATTCGAAAAGGTTCCGCAGCCAACATTTAAAAAAAATTATTTATATAATAGCACCGCCAGTGTTCATTTTCTTTGAGACAACAGACAATATCACACGATGAAGCGAGAAAAAAAAAAAAAAACTCATGCTTATCCCAGGTACTGTGGGAATCGAAGTTATGGGAAGCATCTTGAAACAGCTGGCATCGACCCAGCGGCGGTGCACCTCGACCGGCTCTTTTGACTTTCGATGACTTCGAGCAAGCGCTCATTGTGGAGCTCGGACATGTTGAGGGTCATAAAGAACGCGCAATGGCCTAGCTGCTCGCTCATTTCGAACACGTCCGCCATTCCTCCGCGCTAAGTAGCGAGTACCCCAGTAGTGTATACGCCATCCTCGGGCTGCTCGAGTAGACCGGCGAGGAACGCAATGTCCGAGTTGACTCATGTCTCGACTGAAGCTGCGGTCTTGCGAGAGCTTTGTGAGCGTCGGGAGCCGGTTGGCGTGCACGAGACACTTGCTTTTGAATCGCTGTTCGCACGGAGGCAACCACCACGTGGTGTGACGGAGCCGACGTGCGCGGATCGTCTTACGCGCGCCACCTGGCTCGGCGCAGGTAGTGCTCGAGAATCAGAGGAGAGAGAGAGTCGGATGACGGGGCTCGAACGACGACGATGCCACCACCAAGCCGGAAAAGCGAACATCAGAATATACATCCAGCAGCTCAAGTTGGCAGGCACACCCAACCCCGTATAGCGTATAGGAGGCTGGAAAGACGCGCTCAATGTGCCTGAAGTTAGCAAAGGGTGCTTCGCATTGAAATACGACAGAACCGCCAGACCACGGCGTACAAGCCTATTTCATGGCTATAGCGACCTGTTTATATGAGTGCATTGCTCACTGAGTACGCAGTACGCAGAATATATGAACTGGCTTGGCGTCGCGCGCTTTAGATTGGCTCTTTCATTTCTTTTCAATATTTGTTTTTTTTACCCGCCGTGGTTGCTCAGTGGCTATGGTGTTAGGCTGCTGAGCACGAGGTCGCGGGATCGAATCCCGGCCACGGCGGCCGTATTTCGATGGGGGCGAAATGCGAAAACACCCGTGTACTTAGATTTAGGTGCACGTTAAAGAACCCCAGGTGGTCGAAATTTCCGGAGTCCTCCACTACGGCGTGCCTCATAATCAGAAAGTGGTTTTGGCACGTAAAACCCCATAATTATTATTAATATTTTTTTTATTCTTGCCAGATGTTTCGGTATGTATCGTGCTTGGTGCCTGATGTACTTAGGCAGGTATTGCATTTTAGCTTCACTGCGAGCAAAAAAGAAAACAATAGGCAGTTTTAGTTGGGCGTCCGCAGCAGCTCTGCGTATGCAGGAAACCTGCGGAGGCGACAGCGCGCATGCGCAATGCGCAGGAGCACGCACGGTCTCTTGCGTGCGCCCGTAGCTTTTCGAAAGCTGCGCAGCGTCCGCTGCGGGCTCTGCGGGACGTTGTCGCGTGTTCTCGCGCATGCACGAGAGCGCATTTTCCGATATCCCTCCGGCTTGTGGTTTGACTTCGTGGCGGCTGACATCGGCTACACAGCTTCAGAAGCTGGCACATGGCGGCGCTGAGTAGCACACTACCGGTTCCTGCACGTGCAAGTCAGCAATCCCCTGCTCAAATTTTGCGTCCGGCCAACTATTGCCGTTTCTTGCGCGCGCGCTACGCCGCGTGCGCACGCCCTTGAGCGCTGCTTACGTGGGGGGTTGCGGACGCCCAGCAAAAGCTGTCCAGTGTCCTGGCAGTACAGTCGCTTAGCGCGTCAATATACGGAACTGAAAAGTCCACGACCGATATCTTGGGTGTCCTAGCTAGCTTTAGCCAAGCTGTTAAAAAATAAGGAAAGATTCAAAAAATACGGTGCAAGATACAATTATAAGACCGACGGTGTTCTGTAGTCTGATCTATGGTGGCCTAGCACCGTATGTATTTTAATCACATCTCGCACTGTGTTTTTATTTAATTTTTTTTCTTTAAACAGCTTGGCTAACGTTAGGTGGGACACACTGTAACAGGCTTGCTACGCCGCCCCTTTCCTTGTTTTGATGTGGTCTGTTATGAACACTTCATCATTTATTTACTGCGAAATATTTTATAAACTTCTTGCGAACGTTTCATTTTACCGTCGAATTGGCACGATGACGATAATTGTAGGGAAGCTATTGGAACAGCAACCTATACGACGAATACGCTAAACGACGCTGAATGCATCTTGCCAAGCCATATAACCGTTTTGGGTGCAAAAACAGAGAGCCTCGAAATCCTGCGGGATGAGGTAGCTCTTATACGGGCGCAATAAGGACTCGCGAATGCTCCCAGAATACGCACGCGTTTTAATAAATCTCGGGACAACAAAAAAAAAAAGAAAGAAAGAAGAGAAGCGAGAGAGAGCACATGCCTTCAGTTGCACCTGAGCAAGCACTACAGCTGTTGGCATTAGGGAGCAATGACTGCCTGCCAGCTGTTCGGGGAGCGAGCCTAGTATTAGTCATGGACGAACGGATACGAGCGCACAGGAAAAAACAGGTGATTTACAGAAGACGAGCGCATTCAGTTTTTCATCGCCGATGCGCGCTAGTCCTTGTATGTATTGACGTGACGGTTGTAAACGGTACCCGCCGCGGTCGCTTAGCGGCTGTGGTGTTTCGCAGCTAAGCCCGAGGTCGCTGGTTCAAATCCCGGCTGCGGCGGCCGCATTTCGATGGGGGCGAAATGCAAAACTGCAAGTGCCTCATGCATTGGAGTCACGTTAAAGATCCCCTGGTGGTCAAAATTAATCCGGAGTCTACCACTACGGCGTGTCTCATATTGAAATCGTGGTTTTGGCAAGTAAAACCCCAGGATTAAATTCACTTCAGAAAGCGGTGTTATGCTTTGTAAACATTTAGCGACCTCATTTACATTATCTAAACGAATTAAATTTTAAAGGCCAACCTTATTCCATATGCAGTCGATGTGGCAATTGAGTGCGCTTCATCCGATCTTGCCGTTTGAGTGAACCATATTTTTCTCTAAACATCAAAGCCTCGTTATAACGAAGTTGTAGGGGAAACATAGGTACGTCTTTATATCCATTTCGTCGTTATATCTATTATTGCTTGGACTACAGTATGAATTTCCATGAGGATTTCAAGAGGAATTCCATTTACTTCGTTATAACCGTTACTTTGTTACATAACGTTTCGCTATAATCAAGTTTGGCTGTATTACCACCAGTGTGCAGGCGGGATCAGCAAGCATGTGCGGTTCAGCAAGCATGAGAATGCTAGTACACGCATTTGCCTAAAGTTTGTCCTTCTGGCTTCAATCGGCTTTCTGACTTTCCACATTGATAAGTTGAAATTAAATATTGTCACGGACCCACTGCTTACTTTACACGAGATCACTGCTCACTACCAGCTGGGACGCAGGCAGTTTCCGGCTCCTCACCCGAAGCTAGGCAGACCCCAGATATCGGTGCTGAGAATGCTGCAGACGGGGCTCCTTTCCGTCTCGATCAAGGCTGAGCCACTACACTCCGGGTGTGCATCCCCGCTTTCCCGACTGCGGCGAGGAACGGTCCACCTTGAAGCACATGCTGTGGCAATGTTCTGCGTTGGGCCACTCGCCTTTCAACAGGCAAGAAGACTGGGACGAAGCCGTCAAGAGCGATGACCTTCAAGTCCAGCTTCGGGCTGTCCAAAGGACCTGCGACAGGGCTGAAGATCACGGTCTTCCGCCCCCGGCGCGGGTGCGGCCCGCGACTACGACAACGTAGTCCCTTAGGACCAACTAAAGTTTCTCTGTCTGTCTGTCTGTCCGTCCGTCCGTCCGTCCGTCTTTCTGTCTGTCTGTCTGTCTGTCTGTCTGTCTGTCTGTCTGTCTGTCTGTCTGTCTGTCTGTCTGTCTGTCTGTCTGTCACGTCATACGTGCAACAATTTGCAGTGGTTTTGCACGTGCGCAGATACTATTTGCATTGCTGTGTTTATAAAACTATACTTACTTGAAAATTTAGATTGATAGACCGTAATCAACAACTCCTCAGTACCTTCACAAAGCCGTAAGCAGTGAGATTATAGACAAATAAATGTATCACCCAATTTGTAGCTGCACCATCGCAGTTGCATAGTTTCCTTTTGTATTATTAGGCAGATTTAGTTGGGCGTCCGCAACCACCCACGTACGAAGCACGCGAGTTTGTGCGTGCGTAGCGAAGCGAAGCGCATGATACGGCAATAGTTGACCGGAAGCCAAAGTTGAGAAGGGGACTGCTAACTTGCGCGCGAAGGAACCAGTAGCGTAAGAACCAGCGCCGCCATACGCCACCTTCTAAATCTGTGTAGCCAATATCAACCGCCACGAACTCAAACCACAAGCCGGAGTCATGTCTTCGGCAAGAGCGATATTGAAAAATATGCTCTCGTGGACACGCGAGAACACGGGAAAAAAAAAAGAACGTTCCCGCAAAGCCCGCTGAGCCGGCAGCACACACTACGCAGCTTTTAAAAAGCTGCGGGCGCACGCAAGAAACCATGCATGCTCCTGCGTATACTGCGCATGCGCACTGACGCCTCCGCGGGTTTGCTGTGTACGCAGAGCTGCTGTGGACGCCCAACTAAAACTGTCTATTTGCAAGAGACTCTACGTACTGAATAAGCAGGCTGTCTTATAACCGGGGTTATCCGGACTAGGAAGACGCATTATAGTTTTACTGTCTCTTTTGCTCTGGTGGCTTCCAATAACGGCAATACTTCTCGCTTAGTTATCAGCCATTCCTTTGTGTACATATGTGGGCGACACCTGTGGCTAAAGCAACGATTGTTTACATCATTGGAAACACGTCGATGCTATACTTCCTGACAGGTGTGCATTATGTCCTACACATTGAAACCTCAGAGAAACGTTTGCTGTTCTTGGGGTCTATAACACCGAATAAAAAAATCATGCCCCTTTCATATCCTAGCTACAATCATAATACATTATTATGGAGCTCCACATTAGGCAGCATTTGATAGACTATTGGAAGAACTCGTCTCCTTTGTTAACAACCGCGCACTGGGAATATTTTTTGAAGGCATCCGTTTATGTAGCAAGTTTACGGCAACAATTAGGAAAGTAAGCTGGACGGATCGTTCGTTGCACGGCATCACGTGCACAACCGCGATGGGCATTGGAACATTGAAATACCACATAGATACACCACTAAATCATCCACAATCCCCTTCGTAGCTGTGTTCGCAATTTATTGCAATGCATGTGCCATGAAAAGAACACCTTGACACGCCATGGTAAGACCAAAGGCAACAGTTACTGACCAAGAGCGATGGAATATGGTTAGAAAGAATTGTGCGTGCGTCCTAATATTTGCGTATTGTTTCAGTATACTACTTGTGTAGAAGATATGTATACTTGGTTAAAACATAATTAATAGCAGAGTACAAGTGCCGCCCAATGAACCGAGCTGCATTCTTCCTTTGTGCGTACATGCTCAAGAAACAAAAAATTCTCGAGGCAAGACGAAATTAAAAAGAAGTTAGCCTATGCCGTGGAAATGGTCGAACGCAATAATTGGCTAGCACATTTATAAAAATTTTCTTTGATTTGGAGAGCAATGTATTTGTCACCGAGGTATGATAGGCTGTCACTGACTGTAGACTATTTTAAGGAATCGTCTAAGTGCTGCCACTTTGCGTGGATAACGCTGCGGTTTTCTATCTGCAATGGCCATACACAGTGTACTACTACAGTCGATTCGCATGCATCAAAAGTTTTGCACGGATACGTTCGGTGTTTCACGATGGTAATTATTTTACAACGATCTTATTTTCCATCACGGGTACCGGCCATCTTGGTCTGTTACACGAACAATATTTCAATTTTGTGCCCAGTGGCGTCTAATTACCATCGTTATGACACGTCGAACGCGTCCGTGCAGATACTTTCATGCATACAAACCTGCTGCATATAGTACCGTGTATTTTGTTGTTACAGGTGGAAAACTGAGGCGTTAACAGCCCATTATGGTGACACTTGAATGCTCCCGTAGAGCATCATTCGTGCATTTTTTTCTGGGCAAATAACGAGAAAGAAAAATGTACGGAATTATGAGGCCTGTATGCGAGACTTGTCAGTAGAGCTGCAGTGTAAAACACGCACACGCACGCACACACGCACACACACACACACACACACACACACACACACATACACGCACGCACACGCACACACACACACAAACACACATGCGCGCGCGCGCGCAGTGGACAAGTATGGCAATTTTGACAATATAATTTTCCTGTTTCCCACTTTTTCCGTGGCTCTAGTTACATTTTCTGTTAGTGATTGTTCCCATCCTTTATACAGAAAAAAAAATAGATGTTACATAGTTTACTCCCTTATGGAAGCAACTTTCCCGAATGCAGCTTTCATGGCGTACGAAAGAGTAAAATGCTGCTATGCGATCGCAAGAAATCATAGAATACAGATAAAGCACGCTACATAGAACGTGTGAGATGTGGCAAGGCACCCAGCGACAAGACACCTGGCACGACGCCAGCCATCCAAGTGTCCACTCTACGAGCTCATGTAGCCACGCAGCGAGTGGCATGACCAGCCCGAAGAGCAGCTCTATTTTTTTTTTTTTTTTCATAAACTGAAATAAATTGGCTGGTGCTCATGAGTTCTCTCTGTCTGTACTTAACGTGGCTGGGGAAGCCAAGTAGTTAACTTGGGTTAGTTGCGGCTCATGAAGAGACGAACAAATTTCGTTTTGCTCACAGTATATTGATGAAAAATTACACACTGTATACTGTCTGTTAAAATACACAAATTCTCTGCCTTTCAACAGAAATGGGAAAAAGATATATTTTTTTTTAAATCAAGGAATCCCTGCTTTTTTTTCTTTTTCTAAATGAAATAATTTTTCTGCAGTAAAAATTAAAAGAAGATCAGTTTTACTTTGTCTTTTGTTCTTGTGTTCTTTTTTTATATTTATTGTTTACAATGTGTCGCGATGCGCTGAGGCTTAACCTTTCGACCGAGGAATTAAGGATTTGCTATGTACCATTCTGCAACAACTGCCTGTTATCTCAAACGTGCCAGTGGCTAGAGAGAGAGAGAGAGAGAGACCTTATAGAATAAAACAAAATTTGAGGTCCCGTGGTTGGAACCCCTGGTCCAGAGCTCCACTGGCACATCCAGAGGCTTGAACAGCCGTGCAAAATTATGCACGTTAACGAGACCCTCCCAACTATGCTTCTGTAAAGTGAATCACTGCCCGCCAGGGTGCGCAGTGAATTCAGCACGTGTGTACATGCTGTGTTAAACAGTATACGTTATGCAATTAACTTAATTGTGTGGAACATCGCGAAACAGAGATGAAAACTGAGAAAGCCAAGCAAGACGTGCTTTTGAACAAAGAAATGGCAACGTCGCCACTCGTGCTTCCAATGCTTCAAGAACGTTAAGGACGCAAGGACAACAACAGTATCATGAACAACAACAACGACGACGACGACAAGTTTTTACACGTGCCTGCGCCTTACAACCACACATTAGACGATGCTCTAAAATCCGTCACGGAATGGAGAGGAGGACTAGACTCCAGAATCGAAGTCACATACATGGTAGGCTACAACTTTTAGACCCGGAAATATCGTTGCGATATAACCGCGTTTGTTGGCAATACTCCCCGAAGTCTTCTAAGCCTATATGTTGAACTTCACGTCAAGCCGCTCAAAGATTATATAAAGAATAAGTTGGCGCTGTCCTCAATCGGGTCTTCACTTGTCAAATGATGTCATCACGTGATTGACTGCACTGCTCATGCACATGTGCCCAAGGCTAAAAGAATTCGGGTATCCCAGTCATGTCGCAGTATGGGTCTACAGGAAACCCGTTATTTGGGTTAAGTTCCAGCATACCTCGGCTGAAACAAAAGACCGCAGCAGGAACAAGAAAGTAGCCTCGATGTAGTGCTTGCACAATGTGTCGCCTCGAATTAAAAAGGTGGCTGCTAGGTAAGGTGTGACTGCTGTATTTTCGGCACCGAACAAATTGGATCGCATATGGCTAGTAGAGTCCTAAAGAACTGACGTAAAGGATTGCAGAGATCACAAATGCTGGGTTAACCTTAACACACTACTCGCCAGTTCATTCCTTGCACAACGTCGGCTGAGTACAGGATGCCGCTATCCGGCGGTGGCGCCTGCATTGGTCGTGCTGGAAGGTGTATCGACAGCACATTAGGGGAGCAACGCATTTCTCGAAAACCGAAAGACTATGAGCCTATGGTGGTGTACTGTCTGCAGTGTGGATGGGCGCCTTTATTAGAAAAGGTAGAGATTGTGCATCGTCACCCAGACAAAAACAGCACGTGAAAGCATCAAATAATTTCACATCAAAAAACTTCCTGTACGTCGGCCAGCCATCCTTGGCCCTTCATGAAGATTAAATCGGCTGTTTGCGCAAAGAATTACGCTGTTGATAAAACGGGGCATATTATGTCGCGCTAATATCTGCATCTAGCTTTTTTATGGCAATTTCGTGCACATAGCTATCTACGATCTCTTTACAGATATGCATGCATTTACCATTGCTCTTTTTTTTTTTAAATAGGCCTTCAGTTGTTAGCGCTCGTCCTGTCTGTTATTCTTTCTCAGTGTCTTGTAGTTCGAGCTGTTTTGGCAATGTGTACAATACGTGCCGACTAGCCCAGTTCTCACTTTTACTGATAAGCAACAACAACGACATCATCAGTTGGCAATCGATTCCGCTAGTTGAAAATATCATTTGCTCATATTTTTCTGTCCTCAGCAAATTTAACAACACAGTACCTAAACGTTATAAGATTTTCATACTCTGATGAGTTTCCTTGAATAAATAAATGCGGACTCCACACCTAGAGACACTTTAGTTAATGCCTGTTCCAAGTACAGTGTAAAAGGGGAGACCTAGGCACTTCAGAAACTTCCCTAACGTAAACTTGCACAAGCAAGAAAAGAAGGGAACTCAATTCATTACCACGTCCTGTAGCCACCACAATGACGAACACGTCGATCCTCATGGTCCCTTTTCTTCATTATACATTTCGACCCTGATAAGCATCTTGAAACACAAGTCCAATCGAAAGTGTCACAAAGTATATCCCTCATGCGTTCCATACCCGGTTATGAAAATAAGAAGAGCATATAAGAGGCCTAGTTGATCACTCTGTTGCGCTGTGAGAGGCGCTGCGGCAGATGAAATTAGTGGAAAAGAACGAACAAACGACCAATGAAGCGCAATAGTCGCGTGCTTCTTGTTTTCCGGTAACCCCGTGTGTCGCCGTATTACACCCAGTTATACCCCTGTCACACGGCAAATGTGTCCTTTACAACGAATGACATTCGCTCATAATGCCACTTGTTTGCTGTCACACGGTAAAACGTAATGACGCTCGTTGAAAACGACGTTTCCAAACGAATGAGTTCGCCAAACTTATTCGCATTCGTTTTGGATGTGTATCCTCGACACCAGAAGCCGACCGGTCAGCTTCGCAAGAAATACGCGCTTTTCTTGCCCTCTAACAATAAATAAATATCGGTCTGTCGATTTTGTTACCTACTTATTACTTTAGCGACGTTTAAATGTACCACAGTGCTTAACTACAGAAAGCTACTCTCAATCCAGTGACTGGACGGCCATCTTGGGCTGTGGCACTCGTGCTTGCTCACACTGGAGCATCGGCCGCGGCCACTTCGACTGACTTGATGTAAATGCACGCGCGTGTTTTGGTATGGCACGCGCCGACTGTGTAGATATTAGGAGCCCGCATGCACATCAGCACAGCGATGACACGTAACTGCCGTTCTCGTTCCTCTTCATCAGAGGTAGTGTTTGCGCCCGTCGTGCTTTCCGCCATGTTGCTTGCCTGATCTTCGGCTTCGCTTGACTTGGTTGGCAGTGTCGACAAGTTAGTGATCGAAAAGCACGGTGTGAGAGGGTGGATCATCTGTCCCAACGGAATTTTGCATACTGGAAAATAATTATTGGACAAACGTGGGTTTGGCGCTATTTTTTTTCTTGCTTCTTTTTCTTACTATCGTCGTTGTCATCATTTTCAAATGACATTACTTTTCACCGTGCTTCCGAACTGAAAATATTATATCAACCCCTTCTGGGCTACTGACGCACGGTGTACCACCTTGATCGCACTTTGGATGTGACCGTCTCGAACGCCGCCTTATGCTGTCACTCACTGCCTGAACAAGTTCATCGCTACATCCTCATTCCAACTGCCTGCGAATTATAGACACCTTCACAGCAAGAGCTTCCACTCCGTGTGGCATTGTGATCGTTCCACTGTCCTGTGTACACTTGGTCGTGCTGTTTGCCCGGCGTTTTGATCTCGTAGTATACGACGTGAAACAGCCAAGTTAATGGTCACGGCTACATGCGTAATCACGACAATGACAAACACGAAACAAAAGGGAGCAAACTCTATTTGATGGGTGCATAGTAGGCCAGGTAATTTAAAGAAAAATTAAATTGAACAGCAATTGAATTGAATAACAGAACAGAATTGAATAAATGAACAGCACAGTTCCTTATGGGGAACATCGTAGCGGAGGGTTCCGGGTATATTTGGGGGGGAACCACTTGGGCTTCTTTGACGTGCCCCCAAAACACGTTACACGAGCGTTTACGCATTCCGCCACCATCGGAATGTGGTCGCCGCCGCTAGGAGTCGAACCTGCATCTTCGTTCTCAGCAGAGCAACGTCATAGACTAGGGAGCCAATGCGGCTTGTGGTATACGGTTAGTTATTTGTCGGCTTGATGATGGTAACGTTACTGATATCTGAAACTCAATATAGACTCACGAAGGCATGCACTGAAATAGCGATAATCCTCCAAGAAATAGGGCACGAAACTCTGAAGAAATTGAGGTAACAAATCCTGATAAGAACAATAGGTGTAGCTCTTTTCAAGTCAAAGCAAGTTTTAACAGCAGCAGCAACATTACCTTATCTGTTTCGCATGCTCGCTTAGTAAACACTTCCTCTGCGCAGCAACGATTCCACTTTCCGAAGAACTGTTTCACTACACGGTGCCTGAAGTGGCAGGTGGGTACCGATTGTCATCGGATGCATAGGAATTTCTTCGTTCGGGTTCCAGAAATAGCAATACGCTCGGAAATTCCGGATATTTGACAATAACTGAAATCACGAGAAATTCTGAAAGCGATTCCCGAACTGAAAACTAAATATTCTAATTTACCCCCTCTCCCAATTCTCACTTACATTGTACCGTGCGCTCTTTCCCTCAAAGCGCGCGAGTGATACCGACTAAGCAACTGCGTCATGCGAGCTACGCAAGCAAGCCAGCAAGAGAACAAAATAACTTGGCCAAAGCGATCTTTCTCCCCCTCCAGACAGCGTTCTGCAGCACGCGCCAGTGTCTCCAGCCTATGAAATCTCAGGTAGCGTGACTTTGGCACCGCAGATGATTTTGAGCGTGTGCGGGCCATTGTTCTAGGAAAGCCAGCCAATACATCCCGCACGAGACTGACGAAGAGCTCGCATTGTTCGCTCGCTCCAAGGGGTTACGGAGAGCAGTTTTGACTAGCCATGACGGGAAGTGACGTCGCTGTGAGGTGCGCACAGAGCTGGGGGCAGGGCAATGTAGAAGGTGACACATGCCCTGTGGTGTTTGCGGACTTTACTGCGAGCAAAGAGGTACCGTGTGCATCATCCGACGCAAGCGCATTCCTTGAATCAGACCGTTTCCTCTGGTATACTTTTTGGCGGTACTGAAAGAAAGTTGAATACACGAATAATTTGCTTCGCCGGAGTCAATTGAGACGAACGACCACCAAAGAATATTGCTCGGTCGCCACTTTCTTGGTCTCCACTGGCGAACATTTGGACAACTGCCGTCATTTGCCAATAAGTAAGATTTCATTCAACGTGTCGACCAGAAGGAGTCTTGTTTTTGCAAATGGAGGGAATCAGAAACAGATGAAAGTGCATCGATGCGGCTCAAGAAAGAATAATTATTTCTTGCTGATCAATGTAGGTCAGAGTAAACGACCACTCCAAATCTACCTAGCTTGCTTTTTTATGTAAAACTGTAGAGGAAATAATTTAAGGTCAGTGCGGTGCTACATACAGGTTTCCATTTCAACATCATCGCCGTGCTCAGTGCGCGCGCATTAGAGCGCAAGACAGGCACACAATACAAAAAGGTCGCGTGCTAAGCGTAAAGCGCCTTCGCATGATTCTCTTCAGCTGACGTAAGGTACCGACACGGCGCGTGTAGAGGGTTGGGAGGAAGCTTAGCGGCGGACCGGAGGGTGCCACCCGGCCATGGACCACATCCGGCCGTGACGTCAAGACATCGCACCATACACGCGCAGGCCATGCATGCCTGCGTCGCAGCTCGACGGGCCGTAATCAAAATGCCAAGGTTCGGCGAAGCCAGCTAGGCGTCGCAACGCCGCCGCACCAGTTCGCCTCCTGCCGCTGCTGCAGTCGTAGCAGTGCCGCTGTCTCGAGGCAAAGCACAAACAAGCAAACGCGCAGCAATCTCGCGCAGGGGCGCGCGGAGCGAAGCGCGCGGATGGCGTCGCCCGCTGTCACGATGTCGACAACCGACGGCGCAGTGGCCATCGCGGCGCGCTGCAGTGGCCGCCGCTCGGTTGCTGCCTGCGAGAGGTGAGGCGGCGCCTCTTGCGCAAGCGTCGTGCCGCTCGCCCGAGGGCTCGCCGGCTTCGAACTCCGGCCGCGTGGTCTCCGGCTCTGAGCCGCGGCGCCCGAGCTCAAGCAAGTGTGTGCAGCGCGTGTGCCGGGCGGCCAGCCTCCCTCCCCTCTCCCCCGTGGTGCTGCGTGCGTGCGCCTCCTCACCCTCTCGACGCCGGTGCTTCTCGTGGCGCATTAAACCGGTCGGCCATCTGGGCTCGTAGCGCTAGCTAGATGGCGCCAGCGATCACGACTACCAGGGTGGTGCTGCTTCACGGGGGTGGCGCGCGGCGGCCGCAGGCGGCGGCGAGGCACAGGTGTTGCTGGCGAACGACGACTGCCGCTGCGCCCGGTCGAGTCTGCGCCGGCGGCGGCATCGAAGACGACGAGGCGTATTTACGGCCTACCACCAGCGAGCGCCGTCGTGTTACTTATGTGCGGTCCGAGTCGAGCTGCGGGTCGTCGTCGTCTAGGTGGTTCGACGACCAGTCTTGCCGCGAGCCGCTGCCAAGGTGAGTGCTCCTCTCACGGCCAGTGCTTGGCCGCCCGGGGGACCCCGTGACCACTAGCCGCCGCGCTGGTGCCGTTATGATGGCGACTCCGCTCTTCGGGCCGGCGGCCCAGCCCTAGCGATCGGCTCGCGCGCCGCGCCGGACGCTGATCGCCCCGCTGGTCATTATTTACCGGCGCGCGATGCCGCTGCGTGGTGAGCGGCGGCCAACCGGCATAATTAATGGGCCACGCCGTATTTACCGTGAGCGTCCTCGCCGGATCATAAGTGGGTGTTCGTGTATGGTGCGGTGTCTCCCCCCCATTACCTCTTCGATGGTGAAACCCCATCGGATCTCACTCGTCATTTCTCTGCGTTACCTCAAGTGATTGATGGCCCCTATCAGCTTAGGATTGCTTTTAATTTGCTCCATATCGTCGCTCTAACCGCTAAGGGAGATCCAGTTTTCCTTCGGAATTGATTGAGTCGGTGTCTGCACAGGAAGGGAGAGTCTTGAGGAGCGGTCATTCTTTCGCATACGTGCGGATGTTTTGCCGACGCGATCGCTACGTGCCTGCTCCATAAACGGGGGGCATAATATACACTTCGCATCCTTTCCCATTCGGCTTTCTTTATTTTTTTCCATTCGTGTTTTGTCGGCATGCCGACTCAGGTTGCGGACTGACGCGTGAACATACACGAAAAGAGACTAAAATGAAATTTTATTTAAAGAGGGAGTAATCGCGATACCTTCAGAAGTGGTCTTATTGCCGCGCTTTCATGAATTACATTATGCATAATATTTTTTTTTTTCATATTCAGGCCAACCAATGTTAAAGCGTTTGTTTTTAAGGGAATCGTGCCTGTGCTCTTGATTGTAGTAATACTTTTGCAGTCATGATCATTGTAGCACTATGATATGGTGGAATTAGTAGTGGCCGGTTCCTGATTACAGTTACCATGAGAGTAGCCGAGAGTTAGCACCGAATATTACACGGGCCCTATTGTCACTTGAAATTATGTTCTCATTTTGTGTATTGCTAATGTATTCCACAGTAAAGCTATGTGTTTGTCTTTTTACTTTTCTGTGATTAGTTCTTGTGTACCCTGTCTGGAACAGATTCCCTGGTGTACCATATGCCTTCTGTATAAAAAAGTGAGGACTAGAACTCCTATCTAACAATGGGCATATAGAAACACTGCAAATAAAAATGCAGTGCAGGGGTTCTTTTCATTTGTCCTTTCACCTTTTATCCATGGAGCAGGCCCTAGCGTCTACTGTCAAACCATACAGTTAAGTGTGTGTGTATATATATATATATATATATATATATACTGCCTAAGCCAGCCTTAGTGAGCAAATTGGTTTTGCAGCCTTACATGCTATATGGCAAGGGAAAAACTGCATTACTAAAGTTTGTTTGGCTTATTGAACTTCTAAGAACTGTATATATAAGTACCGATTGTTTCTGTTGGAATAAATTGCTCGTATGTCTTCTGCTGTTTGTTGTCCATAATTTTACTTACATTTGCTGTCAACAAGTTGAAACGAAAAGGGAAGTTAAATGAACAAGAACATGTCTTTCTGTTTCCACGTTTGGCAAAGCATATGATATGGGCATGCCATGATTCCAGCTTACAAAGTCACTTTTGGGTATGGGGCGCTTTTACTGCGTCAACATAAGGCAATGCTAAATTTAATTCTCAGGTGACTATGTGTTGGATATTCATCATAACCTTGATGAGTCTTTTATTTCAGTTCTTCTGGTGATGCTGCACATCACATATGAGAGTGTTGTGGGTCACTGATCTTGCTGCAGGCTACTTACTATAGCACCTTTAGTGGAAGAGGGTGAAGCAGTGGTGTTTTCACTCTATTTGTGCATCATGAATAACATAGTTAAACGGTAAACAAAAACCCGGGGCACTTCGCCGACCAAATAAAGATTTAAAAGAAAAGAAGACATTTCGGCTCCCACACGGGAGCCTAGTTCACAGGTAAAAAAAAAAAAAATGTTTCATCCCGACCAGATGGGCTTCCGTCAAACACTGAACTTCATGAATAACATAGTGTTGTTCCACAACATTGCAGGTCACTTATATAGCTCATATATATTTGCTAATTTTATATATGCAAAAGGGTGTTGTCAACATTCTGGAAAAAATAAAATAAAACAGCACTGGGGACTGGACTACAGAAAGATGAACAAGATAGGCACTCAACCAACAATGCTCAACCGTCTAGCCCTGCTTTACACTCTTGTATGCTTTTGTTTACACATAATCATTATCATTGGCCATTTTTCCTTTTCAGCCATATGTATGATTTTTGAACAGTACTTGACTCTGTGTGCCTTGTTGTGACGTGGAGCATTCCCAGACAAATGGCTTGGACGGAAACGCTGAAGCCAAAGCAATAGAGGTACAAAATGATTTCAGAGTACGGGATGCATCATATCTCTGGCATATACGCAGTGCTAGCATTAAGCAACAAGGCAGCACAGAAAACAGGGCACAGGTGTATGGGTACCATGCACAGGTGTGGGCGAGGGCAACGAGTGAAAAATAAAAATTAAGTTCAGCCAGGCCAGCCAGACACGGAGCCACAGCACACGCACCTGCTGACCCAGCTTTCAGCGTCATGCATACCTTGGACAATGTGGCAGCGTGTCGTAGGTTTTTGGGCTCCATGAAATAGATGGCAGCTGGCCTTACCTAGCCAGCCTACAGGCAGTAGGTAGGAGGGGCAGTTAGCGCCAGATGGCAGTTGTTTCAGTATAGTCTTCACCATGAATGCTGAGTTTCGTGGATTGTGTGGTAGTAACAATTCATTATATAGTTAAGGAAGTGACTGGCAGACAAAATCTATGCTTCGCGTTGGTCTTTCATACTTGAATTTTCTTAATTTTCTCAGGTATTCTTTTCCTTGTGTGTCTCTTTTTTCGCGTCTCATTCTCTTCTTGTTTGATTGGTTGCTTCTGGAAACTTGAGGATCAAGCATTTCCAGCTGGCCTTTATACTTTATGCTCTAATATTGAGTATGCTTCCTCTACTAACTTTTACAGCCGTTGCTTTTAGATGCTAAATATTTTGCGTGATTAGGGAAGCAGGGAGACCATGGCCTTTGAATTTGCAATCTGTCATACTGTGCTTTTAGCCACTTGAGAGATTCTCGAATCATTTGTTGTTGTGTTCTGGGCACAGTTTCATTATGTTTAAAAATAATGTGAAGGATTTTACCATTGTGAGTCCTTTTTAGCTTTTTAAGTCTTACTGATGTACTATTCTCATTTAACTGCACTCATACAACGAGGTGTGCAGACGTCAGCCTCAGTTATTGCTGCCATTGCAAACTACAAAGTGGCATTCTAATCAGTGGTGGCAACAAGGCTTTGACCATTCAGCGTCTGTGTTTTTAGCAAGTTTAGCTATGAATGCTTCTGGTACAGGTTACACTTACATTTGGAATGGGCAGCAGTTTTCAGAATTTTTTATTTTAATCTACTAACACAAACCCTTTTTAACTCTAGAAACTATGCTGCTTATTTAGGCTTGTTCTGATACTTCCATCTGCTTTTTGACCCAGGGGAATCATACAACACACAGCTATTCAAGATGTAGTCTTCACTTTTGATTTGTTGTCATTGCCAGTATAGTAAAAGAAAAATGGGTAATTGGCATTCTACTGCGAAACTTGCTGACATGCTGCCTCTGCTTTGCTTTGGGTAGTTGCTTAAAGCAAAAGACATAACATTAGCTGAAATTGTGAAGAACGTGCAAGAGCAACTGACTGGCTTATTATGTTCCGTGACCCAGTTGTATTGGTTTGACCGTGGTAAAAAGTATATGTGCTAATAAAGAACCTTTAATAAATGCATGAAGCACAAATTAACCACTGGTCTGTGCTATTATCCATACCTAGGAAGGGTATCACAGTAAAAAGAAAAGCAATCATTACACTCCTTTGTGTGCTTTCTTTATGTAATCTTATGCTCATCTTCTTTCATCAGTCACAGTTTGCTGTGGAAGATTTTACAGTTACGATTGAATTCATGATTTAAATGACTGGTGGTGTCTTTCACTTCTTCACTTAAAGAGATGATAAAGAGAAATACAGTTCAAGTTCTATTAGTTAACTACCCTTCTACAATACAAAAAATGTCACTCTTGCCATGAGAAAATGCTTGGTAAGCCATAAAAGTTGCAACAATGAAAGATCGCTAGCAACTTCGGATTTAAATTTCCACTCTTGCTGCCAATGATGATCTAGATTTATTTGGCTCTGCTTGGGCGTATTAATGTTTTGTCTGTAAATGTGCACTATGTTGTATTCCAGAAGAGCCAAAGGCTGAATGGCAAGTTTCACTAACTTTTACTGAACTACAACAGGCCAATTAAGTAAAAATACATTGAAATCTGTGACGTCACACAGACGTACCTGCACTAGGGTTTCACTACAAAATTTAAAAGAGGGAATGTTGACCTTCATTTTCCCTTTAATAAACATATTACAACATAACAAAAATAGAATTTTAAATTATTGCTTTATCAGTCCAAACCGTTTTAGTGTTTCTCATTAGTGTCCATTTAGGCAACCATCATTTTACCACTAGTGGTATAGGCAAACAGGGAAATCATGCTTAACACATTTTGTTTCAGTTAAGCTTTTTTAGTCTCATATGTGATATACTCAACAGCACTGACTTCAGGGCAAGTTGATTAGACATGCTGGAAATTTTATAGCCCAGTTAATATGTGGGCAACATACGTGTTTTGTCTCCGTCGCTGTCTTCTGCATCCTTACTGCCATCCATGTAGGTTGATGTGCTTTTTTAATGCCATGATTGAGATGTGAATAGATATTAAAAACGAATGGGAGAAAGGTTGGAAAGCTTGCTTTCCTAACTGACCATTGCACTATTCTTGTGTGTTCTTTTTTTTTGTTGTTGTTGCTTGAGTACCTTTGTAAGTAATCTGTAGCACGAATTAGGGTAGTGAGCTTAGCTTTGCTAGATGTGCTTGCACATGCTGGGTAAAGAAAAATATTCATTAATTAGTAAAGTGTCTCCTATCAGAAATATACACCTTGTTCATGTTTATACTACTTTGCCGGATTATTAGAAGAATATGCTGTGTCCAGCAGAGCTAGAACACAAAACATTTTAACCAGAAGAGAAATAATTTGGACAAGTGGTGGAAACCATCCGAAAGAAAGCCTATTTTATGCCGCCAATAGTTGTAGACTTTTTGTCTTTGTCATATGGTACTATGCATTTGGCTGTATTGCAGTTGTTCTCAATGCTACGTTCATTAACTGATGTGCAATTCTTTTTTCTGCAGATCATGCCAGATGGCAATATGGACGTTGGCAGCAGCAAAAACAACAGCAGCAGCAATGCCAGTGATGGAGGGGATGCACCAAAGCACGTTTGTGGCCTTTGCTGGACGTCCTTCAGCAGCCCAACAGAGCTGCAGCAGCACTGCCTGGAATGCTTCTCCGAGGACTACTCGGTTTCAAGAGAATCTGAGGAAGAAGGGAGCCCTTCACCAGAGAAAGCCAGAGATTGCGAAGCTCCTTCTACCGTGGAGGTAACTGAGGATGCTGCTGAAGGTGAAAGCCCCAGCCGAGAGGACTCTCCTTCAACCAGTTCTCTGCCTGACGGCAAAACCCTGCACCTATGTAAGCTGTGCCCCAAGACATTCACGAATTACGGCAGCTACCGCCGGCACTTGCGCATGCACTCGTGTGGGCATCGGTATACATGTGACATTTGTGGAAAGCAGTTCTTTCGGCGCTACCTTTGGATAAAGCACTATGAGAAGATCCACAACAGCATGATGCAGAACATGTGCCAGTGCACCGTCTGCGAGATGTGGCTAAAGAACAGTGACACCCTGAAGGAGCACATTCGCACCAAACATCGGTTTGCCGCCAGTGTTACAGGTGATGTTGACCTTGAGGGTGACACTGCTGCAAAACCACCTGCTGAAACCATTGTGCTTGACTCACTGTCTCTCCAGCCTATCAAGGAGAGCACAGATTCTAGTCCAGCTGACAACGGAGGTGCAGGCAGTGCCAAAACTTTGAATGGAACCAAGCACCAGTGGATGTGTAACTTGTGTTCTGAAGTATTTGGGACAAAGGCTCAGCTCATGAAACACAAGGAGGATAGGCATGGGAGAAAGCGTGTCTGGGCCCCAAAAGCACCCACACCTGAAGCAGATGACACAAAGCGAATTCGAATTGAAGAGGTAGCTAAGGAAGTCTTCCATGGCATGCTGTCAGAGTTTAGCCTTCAAGGCATGCTGTCTTCAGAAGCACAAAAAGTAAAGAAGGAAACCAAAGCAGCTGAGCTGGCAACAGGATCTCCTTTTAGTCCAGCATTTCCTGGTACTGGGCTGTGTGATCCTACCAAAAGGGGTGTCTTCCTCTGTGAAGTCTGCAAGAAGACTTTCATTAACCGTAGCAGCTATCTAAGGCATAAGAAGATGCACACAGGTGTGCGTCCTTACACCTGTGAACACTGCTGCATGAGCTTCTTCCGCTCTGAGTCATTAACAACTCACAAGAAGAAGCATCTTTCTGGTGATCAGTTCAAGTGCTTTGTCTGTGGACATATTGCTGAAGGTGCTTCTGATCTGTCTTCCCATTTTTTATCTTCACATTCTAAGCTCCCTGAGGAGTATGACAAGAATACAATAGTTCGCTCTCGAAGAGGTAGACCATCAAAATATACCATGCTGCCTGAGCTCATGGGCCAGACGCCACCTCAGCAGACAGCTGAGGAAGCAGTGCTTTGCGCCAAGAAGCTAGACCAAGGAAACCAGGACTGTGATGCCAACTCTGAAGACACAGTTCTCGTTGGCCTGAACGGGGATGCAGACTCCCTAAACTCTGCAGCTGACAAATATACGTGCCTAGTGTGCTTTCAGTTCTTTCCAGACGAACAGTCTTACTATGACCATCAGTGTAAGGATGAAGTGTCTGCCATTTCGAAAAATTTGGAGCAGGGTAAAGATTCTTCTAGTCAGGATGAAAAGGAGGATGGGGGTGGGCTGACTGGTATGCCTCACACTTTTTTGGCTTTAGAGGTATGCACTTTATGCCCTGCCAAGTTTCCTACCAAGAAGCACCTTCAGGAGCATATGATCATACACATCTGTCGTTATTGTGGCCGCTGTTTCAAAGAAACGGGCATGCTGAGTAAGCATGTTGAATTAGTCCATAAGGAATTGGTACAGTCACAAAGCCACACTTGTTGCTGCTGTGATTTAACTCTGGAAGATGGAAATGCACTTGTGGAGCATGTTCTTGATAAGCATAGCACAATGCTGCCAAGTTTTGACATATCAGCCCAAAACAAGTTGGGCCTGATTAACGTAGATCTTGAGAAGAAAAGCTTGGAGGAATTTGTAATCCCTGCTAAAGTAGACATTGATAGTAATGCTTGTGAACTTGACAAGGGACGTCATCACTGTGGATGGTGCCAAGAGCATTTTCTTGATTTACAGCAGATGATAACTCACTTTAGAGAAATTCACAGCATCATCAATATTATGGGTGATTCAGGAAGTGGCATTTACTCTTCTGATGTAGAAAGAAAACTGCATGGAACAGTTACAAAGCAGTGCTTAAAATGCTGTGAACCACTTACCGATTCGATGCACATTTGTAGTGATAAGTCAGTCTGCAACTTGTGCCTGCGAACATTTGATGATCCTCATAATGCACATGTGCACCAGGAGCTCAACCATCTCTTGGTGGATTGGTTTTGTTGTGATGCCTGTGACGCGTGTGGGCCACGAGATGTTATGGAGAAGCATGTGCTTTCACATATGTCAAAGGTAGGGAACCTTGTAGTTCCTGAGACTCCTTCCAAAACCCAGGTGCCCCTGATGGGAAACTCTGAGCCTTTCCAAAATGTTCGAGAAGCCTTTCTTAACTGGTGTCGTAATGGAGCCACCAAGGGTGTTGAAGTTAAACACAATTCTGCCTTGCCAAATGGAGAGTCGGTCAACCTAACTGCTGATAGGCGTGTGAAGACAAGAAGTGAAATTCTCATTGAAGAAGCAAAAAGAGGCTTTCTTCCTCATGGACCCATTGGTCATGTGGTTCGAAGAAAAGAGGAAGCTTCACTCAATGGTGAAGGGAAGCAGCAGCTGTCCAAGGACATCATTGAGCTCCTACCAAAAAATGGTGAAATTACTATGATTCCAATAAAGTCAGAGACTCCTGAACCATATTCACAGCTGCGCTCAGCACTCACAACAGCCAAAAGACGCAGCTCCCCATCAACATTTGACCGCAATGGCAACATCCTCAAGACACTTCTTGGGGAAAGAAGATCTCCTCTCACCTGTTCAGACTACCCATGGGAGAAGAGTGCTGATGCAGGGACCTGCAAAACCAGCACTAGTGAGACAGATGACCAGGCAGCATCTGACCCAGGGTGGTATGAACGCGAACCCAAGCGTTCCCCTGCTAGTGACCAAGGGACAGCTAGTGGTGGCAGCTCCTCCAATGTGGTGCTCAAGTGTGATGACTGCAAAAGGCTCTTCACACACTACAGCAGCTGGAAGCGGCACCGGAGGCAACATCTTGGCCTTAGCACTCACACATGTGGCGAGTGTGACCGCATTTTCTACAGGAAGGACCAATATGACAAGCACGTGCAATCCCATCAGCACAAGAATGGTGCAGAAGTCTGATCCAGCAGCAGCAAGCCTTTCGTCTACCGGTGCTCTAGGTTGTTGTTGTATTTATTGTTTCATTGAAGCCAGGTGGCTGTGCTTTGCTTCTTTTTCTTCAGAGTTCTTTGTGCAAGGTGCATTTGACCAGAAAGAAGCCCTGTGAGAAGCCTTCACACTTTGCCATTTGCTACTCTACATTACAAGGACAGCCATGGTGGCAAGCTGCTTTAAGGACCAACAAGCCAGAAGCAGAGAACCACACTAGCTGAACGTTCCAAGAGGCTTTGAAAAGACTGAAAAAAGAGCATGGCAGTTTTCTACTAATATACCTGTTGAGAGTAAGAAGATCACGGTTACTCGTATACACACAGATGTTGCTTATAATATATATATATATATATATATAAATATATACTATATCTATTTTTAAGGGAAAGAAAACTTCTGGTAACATACTTGTACGGCATATTCCAAAGAGCTCTTGCCATCTAGTGTGAGAGTATGTACCTTCGGCCCCACTCTTTCCTGCCCATGGTGCATTTATGTGTTGCACTGGAATCGTGATATCTTAGTGTCTGGTTGGAGTGCTTAGTGCTGTTTTGAATAAGTCAATATACCTTGTACAAACTATTCACTAGGTGTACTTCACGAGTGGCTGAAGCAATGTTTACTCAGCAGTGTTCTCTTTATTTTTCACTTTGTGTGTTGGCGGGAAAATGCCTTGGTGTGCTTCATTGTTGGAGGGTTCACCTTTATTGCACAGGGTAATATAGTTGTAATATATGAGCTTACCAGGTGCCTGACTGTCTCTGACCACTCAAACATATTAGATCAGCATCTTTATTACACACGGAGAGACATAGTCAGCACTTTCTGAATTCTGCCAACGTGTTTTGCCAAGTTGAGGGGAACCTGAGCCATTATATGGGGTTTTTATCAGATTCTTGTTATGCAGTACAATGAAAGCTTCAAGTAGCTTTTCTTTTCCTTGACTTTGCTTAATGCTAGAAGCATTACATGCCTATGCTTTTGCTTCTCCTTTTCATTCTGCTGGCGTGGTCTGTTTTCCCTCCTATGCTGTTGCCACACAAAATCAAGTTTTATCGTTGACACAGCATTGCAGCGTATCATTGTTGGCAGCTTCTCGATACCGGTGCCATGACACAGCAACCACTTGTTGGCATAATTTTGTTTTGGGCAGGTATTGCAGTCTACTGCATGCTTTCTTTCTGTTGTCTATTGTGTCCATTTTACATCATCCTTGTGTTCAGCAACTACCGATGTCCTAGTGTTAGCGTCCCTTGCAAGCCTAGTCTCTATTAGGTGACATCATATTTATTTCTTCTTAGTTCACTAATTCACAGTGTGTGACACTCGAATGGTACCACTGCATTTTGCTGCGCATGCTAATGGACATCATCAGAGTATAATATATATACACATGTATTCCTTGCACTTTTTCTTGACATTCTAGTTTATGCTCAGATGAGACTGAGCAACTATTTTTGCACCGGTGCTTTAGTAGAAATGTGAAGCTTGCCAAGGGGGAAGTACAGTTTTGTCTTGTGGGTTTTCTTTATTTGCATCTGTGTTGCATTCTCGATGTTTTTATGCCATCATTCCAAAGTGGGAACGTGCACCATTAAATTCCACAAAGGCAACAACGACACTTGTGGTATAGCTAGTCGTGTTATGAGTTTTATTTAATATATTTATGGAAGAATAGATAGCTTCTTTTTTCTTTATTATTTGGGATGTTTCACTATTGTTACATTTGCATGGTTGATGATTCCTAGAAGTGGAGGTCAGCAGTGCAGGCTGTACCTGCCTTTTTTTTTGTTTAAATCATGGCTGATTTCTTATTGTCCTCTTATTCATTTTTGTGCGCATAAATACTAGCAGGACAGTGCCCCCCTCCCCTGCTTTTTTTTCAGTCTGTTGGTGCACTTATTGGTACCGGCTGTACTTAAATGTTGTTCAGCACTGAGGAATGTGTTGGTTGCTCTGACCATTCTGACCCACTGTGGCACTTCACCTTTCCATGCAGCCAAGGCTGTTTCAGCTGATATGAGTAAACATCCTGACGACTTGCTGAAATGGCTTTCACCTGCGTCACTGTGGTTTACATGTTCTGAGCAGCCATATGTCATTCATTTATTAAGTCAGCAAGAGCATCTTGACTTGCCATGACTGCAATGTAGATTTTTTGCCGTGGCCAGGATCTGCACTATGGTTAGTTTTGAATGTGTGGCTCTCTTCAAGGTTTCTTGTCTTGTTAAGTACGCCAGTGCTTTGTTGAGGGATGTCATTGTTCTTTCATGAAGGTGTAATTCTGTGAAGCCTATCTGTGTCTTTGTCACTGTGCTATTCAGAGTTCCTTGTTGGTGTGATGCATTCTCTCTAATGTAATCACACGCTGAGTGTGAGATGAGTGAGTGATGAGTACAATCGTCCTTTCACAGGGTGTGTGCACATAGTCCTGAGAAAAAGTTGGTGCGCATTTACATCTAGGAATAAATACACAGACATACTAAAGTCAATCAGCAGATCAAACAAGCCAATCAGCACATTGTTTTACTATCTGCAGGCCATAGTGGAACTACAATCGTTCAATATGTGATGATAATAGAGTTGTTAAAGATGACCCTCTGGGCACCATGGCGTGTGAGCTTTTCTGTACAAGCTCTGGCTGCATATCTGAATCACTCATCAACAGAGGCGATTCTAGAAAAAAAAATACAGTAATCAGAATCCAAGTGACTTGATTTGAAATACGGCAATCACGTATTTACACTGTTTTGTGTATTTATTTAATTCCATTTTATATACAAAGCATTTTTGCATACAGGGTATTCAAATCTTTTATGAGGTGATGTAACACTGAGATAATAAATGACTTCTAGGAGAGTAGAGCTGTACTTATTTTTCTTTACTACACATTGGTGGCTGAACCATTATATACACAAAGTTATATCACAGAGCAATAAATTCTTACATAACATTCATTTTTTTCTTGAATTCATCATCAGAGAGAGAAACAACTTTATTTGACCAAGGGGTTCGGGCACGTAGGTCCCTGTGTCCCCGCACGACCTCATTATACTACAGGTTTGTGAGTTCATGAAGTTTCATGATGTGGACGGCCTGGTCAGTCTCGATCTTCTGCCTGGCCGGGTCCATCGAGCGCAGCAGGGTCTCCCGTTCCTCCAAGGTAGTCAGAATTGCCAATGCGAAACCACATGTGGTGAATTTTAACAAAAGTACTTTTTGCATCAACTTCCTGCTAAGATTCGCAGCAGAACTTGTCACTGATTCACATTGAATGAATGACAAAGGTTTAGAGGTAAAATACCTACCAAATTTTATATTTAGACACTTGGAATACTTGTTATGCTGCAGAACAGTGAAGCATTGTTTTGCTAATTATTGTCTCGCTTTCCTCTTCACCTCCCTGGATGTTGCTTCCATACCCATGGTGTAAAATATTTAAAACATTAATGCCCTTCATTTTAATTGTACAGATCAAGACAACTCCAAATTTGTAGAACTAATAAAAGCAACATTTAAAATGTGTGCATTTTAAGACATATCTACAGGTTTTCTGGCTTAATTTAATCCGAGTACCACTCAAATTAATCCAAAGGCAAGCCAAAATAATCCAAATACAAATAAATTTAATCCAAGCATTAAACAATCTAAGAACCTTTGAATATCAAAGCAACTGAAATTTTGTGAAAATATTAGGGGCAAATACCTTAAAAATAAAAGGGCAAGATTAGAGGCCAATAGCTTTCCTACAATGTGACTAACAACTTTTGGGTGGCTTTTTTTTTCCTTTGTCATGAGAGCAACAGGGCAGATGACAATACTCACAATTCATTGATAGGAAATGTCAGCATGAGATTGTTCAGAGAGTTAATGATACGCACGATTTGGTCATGGCTATCAAACGGAACAATAGAGTGTGTCAATGACAGCCACTGCTCTTTGGCCACTAGCGAATGCGATTTGCTATTTTAGTGCAATATCCGTAGCCTCCAATTGAACACCTCGTCGTCGATATCGGTAAAACGCTCGTGAAATAGCAATTAATTACACCCAACTGATAGGGTCAAGCCATTAGTGAGCACAAGGGAAATACAATTTGCAGCTCAGTGTTCTATATTGCACACCATAGGCCATGTAAATCAAATGTAATGTCATAAAACAAGGGACTCAACAATGCTTACTACAAATTCGTATTAAGTTCCCAGTGACGACTTATTTTACTGTCGCAATGGCAGCTTTCATTCGTGAATTCTGTCGGTATGACGGCATTCACTCTTTTACCATTGATAACACCGAGTCATTAGGGATAACAAGTGATGCGCTCACTGCGATGTTCTATTTTCATGCAGAACAGTGCCGTGGATATCAATGAAACGTCATTCACATGGCGATTCAATAACAATAATATAACAACTAGGAGATGCTAAGATTGAGTCACTAGCGATGACAAATCACTTTGTGTAGTGTGACAGTTGCAGCCATCATTTGTGCACGTCATAAATGTTATAAATGAAAGTGTAAATTAATTAGAGTTTTAATATTTCAACATTACTTGTTGACATCGTAGAGTCATTAATGAACACTGATAGTGATAAGCTCAGTTCGATGTGCTTTTATGCAGTATATCGTTATGGATGTCAAATGAAAACTTAAACAATTCTATTATGATAACTAGGACATAGTAGGATGTAGCCACTAGTGATCATAGATCACATATTTCTGTAAGACTGGTAATCATCATTCATCCACATCATCATTGGTATCTATCAAAATGTCATTAAATGAGCAATATTTTTTACCACCATTGGTAACTGATGATGTCGGGTGATTAGTCATCACCAGTGATAAACTCAGTTTGGTGTTCTGATATTTTAATACAGCATAAAGTCATGAGTATCAAATTAAAAGTGAGTCAAATGCAATTCAAGTTTGAATCTAATTACTAAGCGATGCTATCAATTTGATCACAAATCGCATTGTTTGGTATTACAGCGCTAGCCATTAATCGTACACGTAATCATGGATGTCTATCAAGACGTTATTGTATAAGCATTATTTCTGCTAATATTGCTACTTAATAATGAAGAGTGATTAGTGATTCCGAGTGACAAGCTCAGTTCAGTGTTCTCTTGCCAATAAGGACCATAGTGTCGGGAATATAAAATGGTAATCCGTACGGCGATTTAAGATTAATAACTAGGAGATGCTAAGAATGAGTCATTAGTGAGCGCGAACCTCTTTGTTTGGTATGACAGCAGTAGCCATCATTAATTCATGTCGCCATTGGTATGAGTGTGCTTCTTTAAATACTTTCCTCTGTTTAAGATTGCAGATGTGGTCGAAACAGCGTTATCACTGATGATTATTTTCACTTCAATGTTCTCGGCTATTCACAAATCACAGCTTCATTGACATAAAATGAAAGGTTGCTTGAAAGGTGGTTCAATTATGACGATCATGAGCTGAGAAGTTCGAGCCAGTAGTAAATAACAGTAACCTTTTTACCAGGATACCGTTTACTTGTACGCGCCGCCATTGAGCAGAATAAAGTGTCAATATACCTGTAATTAGATGAAGAATATAAAGAATATCAGGGAGTCTTTAGGGATAAATAGTTATTTTTGCACAGCGCTGTGCTGTCGGGTGTTTAGAATCCTTCACTCTTCACATGAACAGCAGTTAGGAGGATAATTAAACTATGGTGTGTTGGATCTCGTATGCTTTAGTGCCTGCATATGACAAATCACGTCACATTTCCCGTACGTCGCACGTATGTAAACTGCGGTAATGTGCTACGAAGCGAACACGGCGTTCACTGTGCTTTTCAATGTGGACGGTAGCTGTGACGCGTACGGGGCGCTTTCGCAAGTCTGATGCGTTCAGAGAACGGTGGCCGGTTGAACCATTTGATATTACCAATAAATTTTTTGAAAGGTGAAAGTAAAAAAGGCCAACAACAAAAACGAGATGTCCAACAGGTCTGGGATTGACACATAAATGCTCAAGATGCAATCAGTAAGGACGGGTTTACAATAATAGAAAAAAATACCTCTTGAGAAGCAAGCATACCCGTGTGCCCTACAATTTGTGTTTTGTTTTCATTCACTTAAAGAAGAATGTACTGTAAACAGGGTAAATAATAAGTTGAGTTGAGTGGTTGTAGGCTACTGGTGGGATTAGCCTTGCAGTTGCTGCCGGCAATCGCTCCACCGTAGCGACACTCAAAATAAATAAATAACATAAATCAGTCACAGACGTCACAATTACAAATAGTCACTACTGAGGTCACCATGTGGAGGCCAAATCCGTGTCCTGCAGGTAATTGAAAAGAAGGCGAGAAACCTCCTTTCTACATAAGTGCTTTCCGCGCGGGAAAACAATGTCCTGAAGAGAACTGTGAGGAACTCCTGTCTTCTTGAGAGACCCGAATAACAAACTCCTTTCCGAGTTATGCAGAGTACAACACATAAGGTAATGTTCTATGTCACCGCACACACCACACGTTGAACATAATGGAGACAACGCCAGACCAGTCTTACACATCCACACAGGAGTACGAGCAGAGCCCGTGCGAATGCGGAGCAGTAAAATGGCTTGGTTTCTTTTGAGGCCCTTGGCCACACGTGGCTTGTGAGGTGAGCTCCACAAAGAACTGAAGTGGCACAACACCACTTCTCTGAAGAGTCTTTTGTCCTCTTGAGGCACTTTTCTCAATGGATTCCCAGACAGCGCTCTATGGGCGACGCTGTCGACCATCTCTTTGCCTATGATACCTATGTGCGAGGGCACCTATTGGAAACGTATGGAGAAGCCTTTGGTATGGAGATTGTGCACCGAGCTTAGGAAGGTAAGACATAAGGCGTCAGTAGGGAAACCGCGCTCTAACCTTTGAAGGGCAGATTTTGAATCTGTAAGAATGACAACAGGTTGAAGCGTACAAAACCGTAGCTTCTTTAGAGCTGCCTCAATGGCAACGCTCTCGGCCGATGTGGAGGACACGACTGCAGTGAAGCGAACAGACCAATCATACTTCAAAGAGGGAATGTGAAAAGCAGTTGCACTAGATCCTCTGACCTTGTCCACAGAGCCATCAGTAAAAATTTGATGATGTGCATATTCAGTCTCAAGATGTTCCAGCACGAGCGAACGCGTTGCCGCCACAGAACTCCGCTTAGCGCGAACGGGAGGAATTGTCAACGAACAATCGAGGCTCGCGAATGACCAAAGTTGTTTCAACCTCTTAGTTCGACCTCTAGCTTCAAGACGCAGGTAACCAAGAATCCACGAAACATAGAATCTCTTAAAAACTTCTTGAAACGGCTACAAACGGCTAAAGACGTCTTGGTCTATGATAAGACTGAAAATAGAATTTCTTCTAAACATAACCTCATCACTTGGAATATGCTAGTATATATTCTATCTGCGGCAAAACCCACTACTGGTGTCACTAGAGTTTATTTTGGTAAACACATTCAGAATGTTTAACTCAAGAACTTTCCTAGATCTTTTTGTCTAAAAGTGCATAAAATGCCAAAGGACGTGCTAAAAGTGCGGTTACTGTCGGCCGTCGGCGTTAGCGAATAAAAGACGCCACAGACAAATCGAACTCGTTGGAAGCAACATAATAAGTTGGCTTTAATGTTAAATAATTTCACACCAGAACTTAAACAATCAAGGGCGTGTTATTGTTTTCCATACGGGGCGCGCGCACGACGCCTGGAATCCATTCTATGCTCGCGCAGCAGGTACTGACAGCAGCAGGAGCGAAACGCCGGTGTTGCACAGCGGTGTCACAGAGACACCGCGCTGCGATCACTTCGGCGGCACGCTCCAAATTGGAGGCATGCTCCAAATTTGTCAGACATCTCATTCCATGCTGGAAACACTGGGAGGCAGGAAGTTTGAAAAAATGGCCACTACCGCCCGCAATGTCTCGGTAGCGGGTTCGTTATGCCAGTTGTGCGTCATTCTAAGCCGTTTTGTACATTTATAGTGGATATTAACTGGAGTCATTTAGCTGTGCTGATGCTGTTTGCCGTGTGTTTTGCATCAGTGCTTCGTGACATCGGCTGTATTGCGTGTTTTCGCCGACGGCTTACTACGACAATGGCGGGATCTGCGTTCGCCGCCTTCGTGTCTCGGTGCGTCTTTGTACGTCGCACGTTTAGATAACACTTTTTACGGTAAGTGAAATACATTGCACTTCGTTTTTCGTCAAGAATGTGAATATTTTTAGGTGTTACCTGCGACAATTCTTGATGGATAGGCTCTTCTGCCATGCGGGTTTTCGTTATCCTTTAAGGCTTCTGCTTGTGTTCAGCCGTTCATCACTACCGCGCTCCACGACTTCCGCAACACCAGTCAGAACTTTGCCCTGCTTGTTAGTCTTTGCAGTTAACGCAGCACGAACCAACCGAAGGGAGTGCATTCGAAGACGACGCTCTGACTGTAATGCTGAACCAGACTGAACTCGCCCTATTTTGTGTCCTTTTGTTCTTGCATGGGCTACAGCATTGCGTGTGCGCGCGCGTGTCAGTGACTATGCAGTTTGTAACGTTCCTACTTTATAGCAAAACAAAAATATAACTGCAATGTTTACTTCATCTATACTATTCCAAATGCAATCATCTGCTGATGTACGAATTTCATTTATGTTTTGTTCTAAATAAGCAGCAAAGCTTTTAGACTAGTCGGTGCTTCATCTGGGAGCACAATCACGACTGCTTGGCATTTATTAATGAATGACTGTGACTGGGTCACCTCATTTGTAATAGCAAATCTGTCTTTCAACTGACTTGATGATCTCTTTTGTTCCTTTCACTCCATAGACGGCTGGACATCCTTCTTGTACCTTGGCGCTAGCTGGATGACGGGACCTCATCATGATCAGTGTAAGCCAATGTGCTGTACCCTCTCTGGTCCTCCCAGTGCTTTTTATATGGCTTAAGGCCAGGGAGCGCTTCTTGGTAAAATAGCTAGTTGGTGCCTCACAAACGGGCATTTTTTTTTGCACTGGTCCATTATAAGCTGCCACTATTATAACCAATTTCTCAGTGCCAGTGTACATACACAGTTCTACTAATAATTAGTTTCCCTAAGCCTTACACTATTTACCTGTAGGTAGTCACTGCTATGTAAGAAAAAAAATTTACTCTTGCGTCATACGAGTATTCCATACATCAGTAAAAATTTGCTACAACAGTGTACATTACACCTTGCTTCCCTAATGCACAAATGTATTCAAGCCAGTATTTGATTAGTTCGGTATTCTAAACGTTTTCTGTGTGATTTAGTTTCTTCACAGCAATTTACTGTACAGCATCAGCAAGCAGTCTAATTTAAGAGTTATGTGTGTTGTAAAAGGTGTGCTTTGCCGCTAGAATTTATAAAACATGGGCCGAGGCTTCCTTACAAGGACGACCTTCAATTTCGCTCTACCACCGTGAGCACTTGGCTGGCACTTGCAAAATGAATCACACCAGGTAGCTTGTGCCACACTGTTTTTTAACCTTATTGTGAGGAGATCACACAGTGATGTGTGGAGGCGCCTGCATCTGAGATATAGATTGCGCTGCAACATATTTGCGTGTAGAACAGGCATGATGCTGAGGGTTCCAGCAGTTTGCAGAGGTCTTTAGAAATTTTGTCATAACTAATTTTACCTGTGCTGTTTTTTGTCACCTATTTCAATACTATCATTGGAGGTGTTCTCAGAATTTAGCAATCTATTTGCCCTAGCCCATTAGCCTGCCACATTTGCATGTTCACTAGGTGGGCAATTATTCAGCATGGACCATTACTTGAATACACCTTCTTGTGCGCAGTGGCTTCTCAATTGCGAGTCAACATAGATGCTCAGAATTACCTGAGGCTATAGATGCACTGATGAATTTGCTACCTATATGAATCACTTTGCACTTTCTCGCGCAAACAGCATGTTAAGGCTTCCTAGACAGTGGGCAATGTTATCATTTGATCACATCATGAGATACTTTGAATTTTGTATGACGCATCACCAAGGTGTTGCATCATTTGTGTGAGGTATTGCCCTAAGCCAATTAGGGTCACATGAAAATATATCAACAAAAGTGATTGATCCAGCTAGGAGTGTTGCTTTGGAACACTACTTTATCACCAGTCCTCCTTTGCATGCTACATGCTTACTCTGTACTGGGCAACAACTAGGCAGCGCCAAATGCCAAACTTGATTTTAGTTCAACAATATAAAACTCTATTTAACTTTTTAATTAAGTCAGTACATCATACCTGCAGAGTGGATTACTGTTTTAAACTGATTATATTTTGCAGGAAGCTTCTCAGACTTGTTTGACAGGTTGATAAGTGGCTTTTTAGCCACAAAACACCATATATTAATTTAAAGGCTGACTTTGACTCTGCTTTGCAATTTAATGACTATATGCCAGGAAATATACTAGTCATATTAAATATCATCACATACAAACCTTAAGATACCTGTAATTTAAGAGAAAGGAGTGCTTAAATTTATTTTTAATGTGAGCTAAACTTCTTACTCAGCACATATTGCTAATTAAAGTTCCAATTTCAGTATTCCCATTTCCTCCCTCGCCGTTTTTTCCCTCTTCTGTGCAGGTATGTCTACCCGTCACGCGTGGCCTGTGACAGCAAGCTTTTGTGGGCAGCCAGTGCTCTCCTACGAAGGCTGGCCTGCTCTGGCAGCGGCGGCAATCATCTTCAAGATTTATCCATGATCACATTTGTTTGTCACTCTTGTTAATTACACTTTCTGTATCTTTTCTAATTTAGTAGGTAATAAAGTATGAGTATGTGACATGGTGTGAAGTAGATGTCTTGCTGCATTTTCGCTTGCAATCATCGTTTATGCATGAAAAGCTCATCGTACAGTGTATAAAAAAATATAACAGCGTATTATGATTTATCTTTCAGTTCTGGTAACATGCAACGTACAAGGAATTCACTAATGGATGGTATGCCGAAGAACTGGCCATGATTTCTGCGTGATGCTGTGCAAGCATGTGGCGTTCCTTACAAGGGATACCCACAAAGTAAGTTACAATTTACTTTGAAATGAGGCATGGATATCAGAAAAATATATGTTCATATTGCCAGTTAGCGCGGTCTGCGGAGTGTTTTTCCAGATGTGAACGATCCTTTATTTCTTATCCAAACAATTCATTCCAGCACAGCGTTCTATTTTGTATACTGGTGTCAGTCTATCCTGCCTCCTGTCGCTGAAACCAGGATGTAAGTTTTGTCTGAACTGCAGCATCACTGACAAAGTGCTTCCCTGCTAGAAACTATTTCAATTCGGTGGAGACCCAGCACAGCAAAGTTTTGTCAATAATGATGTGTTTCATGTAGAGGTGTTCTTTTTTAATTCAATGGGCGAACATTAGCATGATAGCATACCATACATATCTTGTTTTATATATAAAATAATTCTGACAGGCGGCATTCAATTGATCGGTCTGAGCAAAAAGCACTAATCGACCAGTGAGGCTGTACTACACTATTCCCATGGTTCACATCTGGAAAAACTACCTGTGCATCAGCCTATCCGACAATATAAACTTTTATTTTCTGATGTCCATGCCTCGTGTAAAATAAATTGTAACTGTGGGCAAACATCATATTACTGTAACAGCTGCCGCAAAAATTTGAGGGAATGTCAAATAAAAGTCTTCAGTTGTTCTTGTCAAGCTGTCCATTAGCCAACCTTTAGCGTAACGTTAGCAGGACTTGCTGAAGTAGTTCTAGTCGTCCATGGCTACAAAATGTCTTGATCAAGACAGCTACTAGACTTTTGAATTAGCCGTTCAAGACATCTTTTAGATATCAAATAGCTACTTGCGTGTTTCGTGGGAAGGGCCAAGTACGCTCGGGACTCGGATCTCTTTCGAAGGCGCTGTAGAAGGGGTCGCCCGGCTACCGTCTGCTTGAGGCGGCCAATTTGCATCATAACCTTTGTGAAGCGACTAGGCTAAGAAGTCTCGATAGAGACTCAAAGTACTGCATTGTTAGGAGCAGTCTGCGGAACGCCAAGAGCCCTCCTTAGGCCCTTTCTGTGCAAAACCTCAAGTCCTTCCAGCTGTGATAGGAAGGGGGGAAATTAAAGGGAGCTGGTACATTATTCGACTCGTCACCAGTGCATCGTGCAGCCTGATCACTGAAGAAGGGTGATTTCACCATTGCTCACTTGCAACTCTACGGATCGCATTGAGACGTGAAGATAGTGATGTCACAATCGAGTCCACAGCTCGTCGCCACTGTAGACGGTAGTCAATAATGACGCCCAAAAAGCGCTTGTGCTTCAATTGATGAAGGCAGCATTGATCAAGGTCTATCTTCAGCCGCGCATACCGTCTTCCTCTACCTGGAAACGTGATGAAGCCAGATTTTTCCACCGAGAGGGTCAACCCAACACTTTGAAGGTAACATTGAACTGAAACTAATGCCTGTCGAGCTATCAGAGCTAAACGCTTGTGTTGATATCCGGTTAACAAAGACAAATGTCGTCCGCATATATTGACATATGGACATGACTGCAATGTTTTTGCACTTCAGCGGGAAGACCAGCCATTACAACATTAAATAGCGTTGGGGAAAGAAAACTTCCCTGAGGTACACCTCGCGATACCGCCCTTTCGGTGCTTATGGTACTTCCTAACCGCACTTGAATTTTACGGTCACTGATAAATGAGTGAATGAATCACAGAAGATAGCCCCGTACGCCTATGGCCTGCAAGCTATTTAGTATCGAGCTCTGAAGGACGCTATCATAAGCCTTTGATACGTCTAGAGAAATAGCTAGTGTTGAAAGGCCTAAAGCTCCATGATGTTCAATGTGGCTTATCAAGTCCAAGACGATATCTTGCGCGCTTAAACCTGTGCGGAATCCAGTCATGTATGTTGGCAGAACCCTTCTATCTTCGATCCACCAAGATAAACGCTTACTTGCCATCTTCTCCGTGAGCTTAGCCACACACGACGTCAGTGATATAGGATGATACGAGGACAAATCTGTCATTTCTTTGCCGGGCTTCAGCACTGGGACAACACAAGCCACCTTCCATGAAGGAGGAACGTCGCCAGTCTCCCACACTCGATTGAGATAGCTTAGGAGCATCTTCCGGTGTTCCAGAGGTAAGTTCTGCATCATCTGGTTGGTAATGACGTCAGGACCTGGTGCACATCGACGCCGCAGGCTGCTGAATGCTGTCTGTAGCTCTCGAAGTGTGAACGGGGCGTCCATAACACACGTAGATGTTGCAGACAGGGCGCAGGGATGAACTCCTGAGCTTGCACGTACAAATACATCTGCAAATTCCTCTGCCAAGCACGCGAGAGGTTTCTTCTTGCGCAGTGCAAGCGCTTCGAAAAGCTTACAGGACGAGAATCACCAGCAAGACTGCCAATGACTCGCCAAATTCTCGTCATCGGTGAGAAAACAGTCAAGCTAACGCAGAAGGACGCCCACTGCAACCTGCAGAGCTTGTTCGTATGGCGTCGAATGGCAGAGTTAAGCCTATTGGAGGTCGTCTTCAAGGATCTGTCGTCCTTCTTCCGCATCAGTTGTCGCTCCGCCCTTCTGCGCGCCGCGCAAAGGCTCCTTAGTTTTAAATCCGGACTTGGAAAATGATTAGGCAACTTGACCGCCGTGGTAGCAGCCATCTTACCAGAAATCATTTTGTCTATCACATCACCAGAAACACATGTAAGTTGCTCCCTGTATTTGTCCCAATTAACAACATGGCTAATTTTAGAGCCGTGCATATGGAAGTCAGCAGTAGACACTAAAATTGGATAGTGATCACTTCCCATGTGGTCAGGTGCAGTTGACCACTTCACACGGACGTCAGGTGAATGCAAGGTTAGGTCTAGAGATTTGGCTGAGGCTGGAGGCCGGAAGAAAGTGGAAGAAATAATAAATGCCAAGAATGTGTGCATACCGTTTTGAGTTGATGCGTTATTGTGTAATTGCTTTTAGGGAGAGCTTAATTTATGTGTAAATATGGCCTTGCATATCGTCATCTATTTCGGTCATTGTGTGTGTACATCCGTTATTTCAAGCGTCGTGGGTGCTCTCTTCTTCCCTACATTCCTGTATAATTCTGTTAACTTGTGCGTCTCCTGGATGCGCGCTTGTGTCGCAAAGGCCCGGCTTGCTGAGCTTCATCAATGGCTGACAAGAACAGCGAAATTTGAAGGACAGGAAAGCTTACTCTCGAAACCGCCACGAGCCTTCCGTGGTTCGGCTGTAAGAACCCCTTCGAATGGCCACAATAAATTTTTCAGTTTGATAATTACAGCTTCGCTTCCGGTATTTAGCGTGCTACCGACTTGGTAAAAATAATAATTTCCTTTATACTATGGGCTCACAGAAAGCAAGGAGGATCTTCGATACGCTAGCCTTTCGAGCATCAGAGTGCTTTGATGTAGAGCAAAAGTTCAAGGTAATTTTATTCATCAGACCGGTAATGTGTGTTAACGCGTCAAGTTGGATCGTCGAACGTAAGGAAGCATAACTGATATTTGTCGTATGCGTCTCGTGCAAATTACGCCGAAGGTGCAACATAGCGCAATTTCTTGCAGGGCGCTAGCTGACGATTAGTGAAGTTACAGTTTTCTGTAGGCTGTTACCGCGATCGTCTGGATATCGTAAATCAAACACTTCCTTATGTCGGGTTAAAAGGACCACAAAAGCTTGCGTCTTGGAATTATGTAAGTTTTCTTGTGCAAAGCCTAAATCCTTTAACTGGCGTTCAAGAGCAAAGACTACAGTTGCAACTGAAAAAAAACACGACATGCTGTTTCATCTGCGAGTGGCGCGACGCTTCCGTGCAGACAGGCAGATGACAAGCGTCGGGCATTGTTTGATCGTCGTGAGTGGCGTATCTCAACATTAATGTAAAGTGAGTATTTTGCAAATTGGTGCCATGGAGGAAGGCAACATGTGAGCACGATCAGCTGGACGACTAAGAAAGACGCTTGATGAAGGGAAGACCACGTACGCTCGCGTTTCTGCCGTGGATCGTTTCAGGATCATTGATGAGTTCCGACGTGATGGTGACTTGAAGAAGCTGGCCAAAACACTGGGAATAAATATACAGACTATGTGCTCTACTGCCGCAACAGATCGCGAAACAGCCGGGAAACGTGATGGTCTGTCAAAAAATTTTGGCCGAGATGTGGTGGAGGCCACGCGCGATATTATAGAAAAGAATCTATCCTCCACGCTTATGCAAATCAGGAAGTCTTTGACCGAGAATTGTCCGAGTACCGAAATCAGCAAATTGACCATCGATCGACTTCTCGATGGCCATGGTTATGTGCTTAAGTTAGTAACCGAACAAAGTGATTCGGGATCACTAATAACTAATTCTTAGCACCTCCTTGTTATAAATCTTGAATCGCTGTTCCAATTATGATTTGACATCCATGACACTTTGGTCTTTACTAGCAAAAGAACACTGAAGTGTGCTTATCACTAATCACTCTTCAATATCAGCAATATTAGGAGAACGAATGCTTATTCAATAACATTTTGATAGACACCAATGAATATTGTACGACATGGCTACCGTTGTCATACCAAACAAAGTGATTAGTGAACACTAGTGATAAATTCCTAGCATCGACTAGTTGTTAAACTTTAATTGCCATTTGACTCACATTTAATTTTATACTCACGACTTTATGCTGTATGCAAGTACGAGAACACCGTACTGAGCTTATCACTAGTGATGTCTAATCACCTTGCATCAGTTACCAATGGTAGCAGGAAAAATGCTAATTTAATGACATTTTGATAGATACCAATGACTATGTGCACGAATGATGGATAACACTGTTATATAGCAATATATTATTCCTTATCACTAGTGACTACATCCTAGAATCTCCCAGACATTATAATGGAATTGTTGCTTGATGGAGTTTTCATCTGACATCCGTCACGCCATGCTGCATAAAAGCACAAGAGCGCCGAACTGAGCTTGTCACTAGTGATCATGAATGACTCTGAAATGTGAATTAGCAATGTTGACTGATTAAAACTCATTTATTTACACTTTCATTTATGCCATTTACACCGTGAACGAATGATGGCTGCGACTGTCACACTACACAAAGTGATTCGTCATCGCTAGTGACTCTATCTTAGCATCTTCTAGTTGTTATATTATTGTTATTAAATCGCCGTGTGAATGACGTTTCATTTCACATCCGTGGCACTGTTCTGCATGAAAGTATGAGAACATCGCAGTGAGTGCATCACTTGTGATCCGTAATGACTCGGCGTTATCAGTGGTAACAAAAAAGCGCTCGTTTTACGTATTATAGCTTGCTTGATATCAATGACGGCATTCACGAATTAAAGCTGCTGTTGCGACAGTAAAATAGCTCAGTAATAGTCACTAGTGACTTACGTATACGGGTTCGTAGAACGTATAGTTGAGTCACTGCTTTTGTCACATTCCTTTTGATATACATGACGTTATGGTGTGCAAAATAGCGAGAACACTGAAATACGCATTGTATTTCACTTGTGCTCACTAGTGACTAAACCTGTCACTTAGGTCTAATATGCAATTGCTATTTCATGAGCATTTTACTGAAATCGACGACAAGGTGTGTGATTGGGGGACACGGATATCGCAGTAAAATAGTGAATCGCAATCGCTAGTGCCCGAAGCCTAGTGATTTTCATTGAATCACTCTCTATTGTGCCATTTGATAGCAGGTTTGTCGAGTGGCTGTGGCGGCGCCCAAGTGGGGCAGCCACCTCGATTCTAAGAAAGAGCAGGGGGACATGACTTCCACGGCGAAGCAAGGCGAGGTACACTGGATTTCCGCGAAGCGGGGACATCGTAGTGACGCACGGTCGCTACAAGGGCTCACCTCCTAGAATGTTTCGGGCCTAGGTGTGAATGGCTGAAGGAACGAAGTGTTAATGTTCAAGATAGGCTGCTTTCACGCGGTCGCACGACACTCTCTCTTCTTTGCCACGAACGTCAATATTCAAGGCAGGATTCAATGATGGCTTGATAGAGTCGCGTCGCATAAAGATGTGCGTGGTTGGGTCCACTGCCTGGAAACTAAACACAGGCTGCCCGCGGGTGATACGGGGGGGTATAGGTCGAAGCTGGTCGAGTCAGGAACGTAGCTTCTCTAAGTGCTGCTGGGTGCCGAAAAACTGGCCTGGAACGCGGATTGCCGCCCCATAGAACATCTCGGCTGCGCTGACTCCGAGGTCATCCTTGATTGTTGTTCGCAGCTCCAGTAGTACTAGGGGTAGCCTTTCCACTCAGTGCGGTCTGCCGAGCGTGGCGGTCAATGACGCCTTTAGTTGTGAGTGGAGACACTCGACCATGCCATTGATCGGTGGGTGATAAACCGTCGTGTTATGAAGGCGCGTGCCAAGCAGTCTTGCCAGGGCAGAAAAAATCGAGCTTATGAATTGCCGGTCTATAGGGCAACCGTACCGTCATACCCACGTAGGACCGCCACTATTCCGGCCGTGATGTCTTGCCGAGGCGTCGCCGCAGGCCACTTCGAGTACCGGTTGACACACGTAAGGAGGTACCTGAAACCTTGGCAGGGCGAAAGGGGCCCCACCAAGCCTAATTGCACATGATCGAAACGGCTTTCTGGTGGTCGAAACGGCTGCACCGCCGAACGCGTGTGCCGTGTCACTTTCACGGCTTCACAGGCTTCACAGGCTTGCAAGCTTCTTGCTCAACTTCGAACATCTTTGTTGATCCCTGGCTAGGCGAAGCGGTCAGTGATAAGCCTCTGTGTCGCTCTGATGCCAAGATGGCTTATCCACGCAGTGAATCGAATATTGGCCGTCGAAACTGATGAGGCACGAACGGGCGAGGAACTACCTTCGATGAGACGCACGTGACCAATGTCGTTGTGTAGGGAAGCGGTGCTTCCGCAAGCTGGAGCGACGAGCCTTTTTCCACAAATGGCGCAGCTAGGCGTCGTTTTGCTGGGTGGAGGCTAGAGCTTGGAAATACACAGGGCCAGCAGGAACAGAGCCGATTCGCGTCAGTGCGTCAGCTGCCTGATTTTCGGTCCTAGAGATATGGCGGATGCCCGTAGAAAATTCGGAGAAAAAAAAAGTTGCCAAAGCTCATGTTCTGAGTACGAGAAACTGCTGTTCTTGAATACGAAGGTTAACGGCATGTGGTTGGTCAGAATGTAGAAGCTACAGCCTTCTAGAAGAAACCGGAATGCTTGACAGTGCAATAGTTGGCCAACATCTCCCCTAGAGCATGCTGTAGCGAGCTTCTGTAGGTTTGAGACGCTTTGAGAAGAAGCCCAGCGACCCCCAGTCTGTGCCATCGTGCTTCTGCAGTACTGTACCTACTGTTGTGTTCGATGCGGCTACCATAAGGCGAGTTTACTCGTCGGGCAATAGTTGAATCATAAACACTGCAGTTTCCAACCGCGTTTTGGCTTCCTGGAAGAGTGTTCGTGCTTCCAGGACCAGTGGAAGATAGGTTTTTTTAGTCGCGACGCAGAAGGTTGGTAAGCGACTGAAAAACTTGCGCAAAGGACGGTATGAAGCGCCTGTGAAAATTTATGAGCCCCAGAAACTCGCGTAACTTTCGGAAGGAAGTTGGAGAGGGGGAGTCTTCGATCGCCCGCACCCGAATATTATTCCAGTGGCTTGATGCCTTTGGGTGGAATGCGATGGCCGAGAAAATCCAGGGATTCAACTCCGAAAATACCTTTCTGGGGCTTTAGGCTTTGCGAACACGGCTTTAGGCCGTGTTCATCCAGTCGCTCAGATTGTGCTCTTTGTGCTCTTCGTCTGTGCGTGTTGCAACGAGAATGTCGTTAAGGTAGACGAAAATGAACCGGAGTCCGTGTGTAACCTCGTCCATAAACCTTTAAAAAGTTTGTGCCGTATTCTTCAAACCGTAAGACATACGGACAAACTCAAATAGGCCAAATGGAGTGGTGATTGCTGTCTTCGGAGTGTCGCTAGGTTCGACAGGAATTCGGTGGTACAAGCTCATCAGATAGAACTTGATGAATGTTTTGGTTCCTGCGAGACGGAAGCTGAAGTCATGCATGTGGGGAAGGGGATATTTATCCGGAGTAACGGCATTGAGGGCTCGGTAGTAACCACAAGAGCGCCATTCGCCACTGTCCTGCTTTGGAACCAGATGGAGAAGTGAAGGCCAATTGCTGGTGGGAGGACGAATAACGCTGAGCTGAAGCATGTGTTCGAGCTCACGGCGGGCGACTTCCAACCTCCGTCCAACGAGCCTCCGTGTCCGGCCGGCGACAGGTGGGCCAATGGTGGTGATATGATGCATCACCTTGCGTTTCATGTATCTTTCTAAGTATCTTGGCGTACGTTGAGACCGGCAGAAACGTACGAATTCCAGATGAGGTGAAGTTGGAAAGTACATCTAGGGATGTGACGTTATGCTCTAGCCGCCGATCACGAACATTCACATATAGGTTGAAATGGCTGAGGAAGTCCGCTTCAAGTATGGCAAAGCTGACGTCGGCGATCACAAACACCGATCTGTGCAAGCGCCGGAGTCCGATGTCTAGCGTTATTGACCCGAGCCCATACGGCGCGATGGCAGTGTTGTCTGCGTGGAGCGTGGGTGTGGACTTGCCGCGTTGGCGATCTGCTGGCGTGGCTGGAACGACCGACAGATCGGCTACGGTGTCGACGCGGAGGCAGGTGTCGGTGATGCAGTCGACTACGAAGAATAAGCGGCTTGCTCGAGGACCGATGTCGCATGCCATCGTAAGCGACTGGCCGGTGCGTTTCCCGTCCACGAACAGGGCTGAGTGCAGCTACTTGCTTGTTCGCGAAAACTACGGTGGTACCAGCAGAACCGCCGCGGCGAGTCTCTAGGTTCACTGCGAGGCTGTGAAACCGAATGGTTTCGCCGAAGTTGGTCGTCAGTGTTACCGCCAGCCAGTCGCCATCTTCTCCAGTGCACTGATATAAGGCGGTCGACTGTTTCCTCCAGGCCTGAGAGTCGGTCTCCTGGCTCTGAGACTCGCAGCTGCCATAGGTAGCTGTGCCGAAGACGAGCAGTCGCATTTCTGGCCAGCGAGTGCAGCTAGCCGACAGAGATTTATCTTGTAGGAACTCGCCACTGCCATGCACGCGGACTGTAGGAGGCGTTGCAAGAACAGCTCTCGCAAAGTTGGAAGTTGGCTCTCGTTTGCGGAGTGCCTGCCCACTGTTGCGACGCCTGTTTCTCAAACCTCAACTAGCGTTACTATTGAGTAGCGTGGCGTTGTCAGCTGTCTGCAGGCGTCCGGTAGACCATGGCGACCAGGTAGGGGCGAGACGATTTCTAGTGCGGAACTTGCGCTGTTTATTCAATGGTTGGTGAAGAATAAGAAGAGAATGAATGAATTTAAAAAATACATTGCGAGGCCCCTTAAATAGGCCCACTAAAATCGTAGGCGGGATCTTGCTCACGTCAACGTCACGTGACATCCACTGAGTCCCCCTTGTTGCTTTTCGGTTGCTCCCACTTTCCTGGGCGATGTTTTCCCGAGCTTGCCTCTGCTTGTGGCAACCCGCGGGTCTGGTCGGGGATGGGGCGGCTGATCTATTCTCCCAGGTGATGTTTTCCCGAGCTTGCCTCGACTGGTGGCAACCCGGGGGTCATGTCTGGTTCGCGGAAAGCGTTCTCCCCTAGAGTTGGACAGCTCGCGGAAAGTTCTCCCCTTGGTCGCACACACACAAAGGGGCCTGTCATATCTGCGGGGCGCCTGCCCGACCGGCAACCACTCGAGACAACCATAACAAATGAGGAATCCATCCTCCGTTTCGCCTAGGCATGGTCTTTAAGCATCCTTTTTGCCCGGGGTGTTACACGCCAACCGTAACAGCATCTCCAGCGGGGGAGGAAGATCCCGACGCGTAGGAACCAGCAGCCACTGGGCGAGGGATCGGCGTTTCAGCATCAGAATTTCCCTCCGGGAGGACGAACCCTTGGTTCGTAGCTGGTTGATTCCTGGGAGTCGTTCGTCAGTCCTCGTGGCGCTCTTGTATGCCTTTTCTGCCTGGTCCGGTTCGGTGAAACTGTACTTGCAAACCGGTCTCGCAGCTTTTCGTCTCCTGTTTCGGCAAGCAATCACTCCAGAACAGTGCCGGACCCACAACCACAATGGTTACTCACCCTTCGCCAAGATTCATGAGGCTTAAAAAAAAAAGAAAACGCGCTACTTCATTCCCCATATCTCTCGCGCGACCTCCCCCCCTACCACCCCCGCCTAAACACTAAAAACAGCACTTTCTTGAAAGCGTTAAGACGTGGTTACTGAAATCGGGTAAGAATCAACTACAAGCTCGCGCTAATAAAGAAACGTATAAAACACACAAACGTAAAAATGCCATGGAAACCAGAGTGAGCATGAGGCTATCGCTACTCTAGAGACAATGACTCAGACCGTCGGCATTGCCGTATATATTTGGTAATAATATATTTGGTAATAACCTGCCAAGCCAAGGAATGACCTGATGTCCCGCTTGGTGCGTGGTTGCGGGAAGTTGTCTATTGCAGACTGTTTAACCTCGGAAGGCCAACGATGGCCTTGCTCCATTACATGACCTAGGTAAGCTGCCTCCGCGCGCCCCACTTGGCATTTGGGAGGCTTGACAATTAAGTTGGCCTCTCGTAGACGACACAACACGGTTTGCAGGTGTTGCATATGGTCCGCCCATGATGAAGAAAAGATTGCTATGTCATCGAGATACGGAAGTGCTAAGTCCTCCATTCCCCGTAGCACCTGGTCCATAAGGCTAGAGAAACAATAGGGAGCATTCTTCAATCCAAAGCTCAGGACTTGCGGCCGAAAAGTTCCCATCGGGGAAATGAACGCCGCAAGCCTGCTTGCCCTCTCGGTCAACGGAACCTGCCAGTACCCTCTGACTAAATCGAGCGTAGAGATGAAATTAGCACTGCTCACTCTCTCAAGCCTTTCCTCGATATGCGGTATTGGGTAGGTCTGGTCCTTCGTGATTAAGTTGAGCCGGCGGTACTCGATACACGGTCACGGCTCCTTTCCTGGGACGTCAACGAAGATAACAGGCGAGGATATAATCACTCTCTCCTGGCTCGATTACACCTAGCTCTAACATCTTGTTTACTTCAGCGGTCATGACTTGACGTTGACGAGGTGAAACGCGATAAGCTTTCGAGCGAACTGAGTCCGATGATGTTAACTCGATATCGTGAACGATCGCAGTGGTTCTGCCAGGTGTGTCTGAATATACGTCTTTAAATTCAAACACGAGTTCCCTCAGTTCAGCCCTTTGATTGTGATTCAACTCTGCCTGGTCTACTAGCTTGTCAATGGTCTCGTGAATGTCTTTTGCCCCCGTTATTGATGTTAACTCTGGAAAGATGACAGGCATCTCCTCAGGTTGGTTAAGGCACATGTTCATAACGGCCTCCCTCTGCCGGTAGGGTTTAAGTAGATTGCTGTGGTACACTTGTGGTGTTCTTCGTTTTCCCGGTACCGTGATTACGTAGTTTGTTTCAGATAACTTCTGAATTATGTCAACCGGTCCTTCCCATTGAACCTGTGGTTTGTTTTTGAATGAGGGCTTCAGGATCATGACCTTTTACCCAACTTCAAAGCGTCGCGTTTGAGCCGTCCTGTCATAGTATCTCTTGGCATTGCTTTGGGCCCTGCGCATTTCCTGCCCTGCTAATTCTTGAGATGTGTGCAGTCGGTTTAACAGCTCTAGCACGTAGGCCACACCCAAAGGGTCGTGCGCCCGGCCTTCCCAGGCTTCTCGAACAATGCGAAGAGGGGACCAAAGGCAGCGACCGTAAACGAGCTCTGAAGGTGAAAACCCTGTTGACTCGTGCGGTGCACTTCGAAGCGGGAACATTGCTGCAGGCAAGCAAACCTCCCAATCGGCTTTGTGTTCATAAGAAAGAGCTCGCAAAAGCCGTTTCATGACCGAGTGGACTTTCTCTACCGCGTTCGACTGCGGGTGGTACACTGAGCTATGAATAATTTTTATGCGGCACGTTTCCAGAAAGGTCGAGGTCAGTGCGCTCGTAAAGACGGATCCTTGATCTGACTGGATTTCTGCGGGAAACCCCACTCGCGCGAAGATAGACAAAAGCGCGTTGGTGATCTCCACCGAGCTTAGTTCTTTGAGGGGCACCACCTCTGGGAATTTCGTTGCGGGGCATAGTACAGTGGGAATATGCCGATAGCCAGACTGCGTTGCAGGAAGTGGTCCCAATGTGCCTATTATGAGCCTCGGAAACGGCTCCGTGATAATGGGAACAAGTTTCATTGGCGTTTTAGCCTTATCACCGGGCTTGCCTATGCGTTGACATGTGTCGCAGCTTCTCACGAATGCTTCCACTTCCCGAAAGCAGCCGGGCCAGTAAAATTCCTGCAGTAAGCAGTCCTTTGTTTTCCGAATGCCCAGATGACCTGGCCAAAAGCCCCGTGGGCCATGTGCAGGAGCTGCTCACGATAGGGATGCGGCACCACGAGTGGGTCGAATTGCACTCCCTTTCGACTGGTGTACTTTCTATAGAGGACGCCTGCCCTCTTGAGGAACTTTACGTTCTGTTTGACCGCACCTTTTGTCGCGTCTGGCCTTAGGTTACGCAGGGTGCAACCTTTTCCTGCTCAGCAATCAATGTGACAGGGCTTACATTCAATAACTTTCTTGTGCATTCTGCCTCTCTAGACATTTCAGGTTCCTGCGCTTGCCTGACCTCTTCATTAGCTAGTGTACTTTCCGCAATATCCCCTATAGAGCTGTCCTGTTTGGTGCTAGTTGACGAATCCTCCGTCAAACCTGTTTCGTCTACCACTGGACATTCGTACACTGCCTTGGAACGAGTTAGCGCTTGTACTATTCCCTCACTAAACCCGATTCCCCTGCGTCGCAGCAAATCCTCGGATTTGTTAGAAAACAAATATGGATACTGCGGAGGGAGATGTGCCGAGACGGCGGCTTCAGTGTCCAGTACTCCAAAAGTGCCTTCGATACACATCTTTGCCACAGGGAGACAAACACTGGAGGCCTCTACGGCTTGCCTTATCCAAGCACATTCTCCCGTGAACTGGCCTTCCTCTACGTATTACGCGTGCACCACGTCCAGTTTGCTGGTAGTTGTAGCAAACTGCTGGTTTCTTTGCCCCGAAAGCTTTTTTTCTTTTGCCTTTCTGCCCTCTGTTCGGGTGGCTCCTCATTTCCCTTGCTGTTCTTGTCACTATTTTTCACCGAATCTGACATTTCCTTTGATATATACTGACTCGACTTTGATCATCGCTCTGGCTTGTCGGGTCTGTATTTATTCATCTCCTTCTTAGGAGCTTCTTTGCCTTCGAACGAACGGCGAGCTACGTACTCCTCAGGGAGATCGGCCGCTCTCGTGATAGTGTCCACGCCTGGCCTATCCTGAACCCAATACTTGATGTTTTCTGGCAGTCGGTTGTAGAACTGTTCTAATGCAACGCACTGAATTGTCTTTTCGGCGTCGCCGAGTGCACTCTCTTCTCTGAGCCATTCTTTCAGGTTTACCTCCAATGTGTATGCAAAATCTGAGTATGACTCGCTTTTGGTCTTCTCCACCTCCCTGAATTTTCGCCTGAATGCTTCTGATGATAATCTATACTTTTAAGCAGATTTCCTTTGATTTTATCGAAGTCCTCTGCTTCTTCTTTCCCCATGCAGATAATGCTATCAGCTACCTCACGTGGCAGTAACGTTGGCAAGCGTTGCGGCCACGTGTTTCTCGCGAATTTTGCCTTCTCAACGTGCGCTCAAACGGCACCAAAAAAGACCTATGTGCCCTCCTACTGCTTAGGGTGCCATCAAGGCTGTCATTCTGCGCTCGCTTTCTCGTGCCTTTGTGCTAGGTCTTTCAGTATTTTGAGCCTTCAGAAACTCAGTATATAGGCGCCTCATTTCGAGTGCGTCGCGTGCAACACGGTCGCTCTCTTCTTTTTCTTCTAGGCGCTTACGCTCTTCCTCCTTATCTGTAATGCTCTCTAGGCATTCCTTCAGTTCATCGTCGTCTGTCCCGACCTCTTCGATAGCCTCAATGATCTCCGGCGTTTTCTTTAATTCGACAATTTGGACGCCCAACTCTTTGGCCAAGGCAAACAATTTCGGTTTCTTTAGCGCCTTCAAGTTCATGGCTGCCCTTAGTGCTGCTAACTCTTCACTCTATAACAACCTCGACGTACTCAAACTTCCGTCAACGGGTAAAGAAAAATCACTGCTCTGCACTCCCCAAAAGATACATAAAGCCAAGCAATATCTCAGTGAAGAAAAGTCGTGCACTCACCATATGCAGTCACGAATCCTGACACCTTCCTTCCGCAGTTGTCACCAGGACGAAGAGGAGACGATCTCTTAGATGTCGTCCAAAGTTGGGGTCTCCAGGGTAGCGTATCCCTCCGCTGCCAACCAGTTATTGCGACACCTGTTACTCGAACCTAGACCGGCGTTACTATAGGGTAGCATGGCGTTGTCGGCAGGCTGCAGGCGTCCGGTAGACCATGGCGACCAGGTAGGGACGAGACTATCTCTAGTATGAAGCTTGCACTGCTTATTCAGTGGTTGGTGAAGGATAAGAAGAAGGGAATGAATGAATTTAAAAAGTACATTGCGGGGCCCCTTAAATAGGCCCACTAAAATCGTAGGCAGGATCATGCTCACATCAACGTCACGTCACATGCACTGAGTCCCCCTTGTTGCTTTCCGGCTGCTCCCACTTTCCTGGGTGATGTTTTCCCGAGCTTGCCTCCGCTGATGGCAACCCGCGGGTCTGGTCGGGGATGGAGTGGCTGATCCATTCTCCCAGGTGAAGTTTTCACGAGAGTGCCTCTGCTGGCGGCAACCCGGGGGTCATGTCTGATTCGCGGAAAGTGTTGTCCCCTAGAGTTGGACAGTCCGTGGAAAGTTCTCCCCTTAATCGCACAACACAGAGGGGCCTGTCGTCACTATGGGGCGCCTGCCCGACCGGCAACCACTCGAGACAACCTTAGCAAATTAGGAATCCATCTTCCGTTTCGGCTAGGCATGGTCTTTGAGCATCCTTTTTGCCTGAGGTGTTATACGCCAACCGTAACACCACCCAGTGATTGACCCAACCGGTGGAGTTGTGATGGTCGTTGGTCGGCGAGTTGTTGGAGCCTACTCTGTTGCGATGGCTCGAGGCTCTGCAGGAGCGTGCGTTTCAGGTCGTCGTATTCGGAGACCGAAGGCGTACCCGCTAGCAAGTAGTCTATGGCATCGGCGATGTCGGAGGTTAGCGCGGCGACGACGTGCAGGTACCTTGCTGTCGGTGAAATGATGCGCCGGAGCTGAAAACGGGTCTCTGCTTGCATAAACCAAACTAGGTTGGGCCCAGATCTGGGAAGGTGAAGCTCTGTGGCGATGACAGGAGACGTAATCGTGGCGTCGTCTTTGTCAGCAGGAATAGGATCAACGTCGTCCATGCCTAGTGTTCGAAAAAAAACGTAAATGTCCTGGGTTACCACTCTCGGAAGCTCGGTTCAGTGGAGGCAAGGCATACACGGTTTGACATATTGAGAACGGAAAGTCGACTGGTTTTATTCAAAAGTAAAAACAGGTTTGCTGAGGGGCTGTGGTGCGCCCCAGTCGGACAGTCACCTCGATTCCAAGAAAGAGGGGGGCTATGACCCCTACTGCGAGGCAAGGCGAAGTAAACTGGATTTCCGTGAAGCGGGGACCATGTACTGATGGACGTTCGCTAGACTCATGACAAAGAAGGAACAAAATGACCTCCAAAAGTTGTTGTTAGTCACGTGGTAGGAAAGCTACTGGTCTCCCATCTGCAAAGTATTAACCCTGAATATTTGACAAAATTTCAGTTGCCTGGAAATTCAAAGGTTCTTGAAATTGTTTTTGCTCGGATTAAATTCACTCGCGTTTGGAATAAATTCAGTGGCGCTTGGATTAAAATGACTGGCAGTTGGATTAACTTGAATGGCGCTTGTAATAAATTGACTGACGCTCGGAATAAATTGACTGTCGTTTGGAATAAATTCAGCGAAAAAACCTATCGACAGACCTCTCCTGCATAACTAATTAATGTGTGTGTACCTAATTTGTTATAGAAATGAAGACGAAGATGGGGGGTTGTTTACTTTGAGTGCCAGCCCATTGTCATGTTGTGTTCTCTTCTTTCGTTGTTTCTTTACGGCAATGATCAGCATCAAGAAAATTTCTGCTGTGGCTTGGCATAGTTGTACATTGTATACTGCGCTTCAAATACGTAGTTGATTTTGTTCTATTGCCTGAAGTGCCCCTGACAGCATATTCATGAAACACTCATTTCTTGTACCCGCACTCATTTGTTGTACTATAGGAGGCAATGGTTGGCTGCAACAGAACTTGAGAAGAAATCAGTTCGTATTCGGTTGTGTTATGCATGTTTTAATGATCCTGTAAATATTCAACCGGTAAAATTAATAGGCACCTGAAGGGGGCTAGTTTTGCATTTTACTTATTGAGACAGATATTGTAATGTAATTCTCACAGGAAGAAAAATGCCATCTTACCGAAAGATTAAACACAACAATAAAGCGAATTACTGCCAAACGTGCATTTTTGTAAGGGTAAATCAGTATTGATATCCGATCGAATGATAGAATTGCAGACTGCGAAAGACAAGCCACGCTGATGCAGGGTGGTGGTGGTGCACGCAGCAGAAGTATTGAAGTTTAGAAGAAGGAAAAAGAGCGCGGGAGGGGGGGGGGGGATATTGCTACCGCGCAATCACAAATGCGACATGGATTAGGAGATAAGCCCTGTACAAAGTATAGGCTGGTCAATGTACTCGCCAATGAAGAAATTCGAAAACATTATTGCCGCTAGTTGCAGTAGATTGCCAAATGGATTATTGCCAAATGCAATGGAGCTGCATAAAACGACCGTTTGTATGCGTACTGCTTTCTATGTTTTTAAAGGAGTGCTGCCTACGAGTTTTATACACTGTATGCTGTGTCAGGACAGGAAGAATTTCAACCGCTGGCACAGTTAATGCCAGTGGTGTGAGGGACGGGCCATTTAATTAACCACTTTTCCCTATGTTTTCATATGCCAAAATTGTGATATTTTTCTACTTGTACATCATAGGGCCTGTCAGCTTCATCATCTATTCATTATTCCCATTTTGTTAAACTTTGATGGCTTCCTGCGCAACAGCTAAATCAAAAACCGCATAGAATTCGCAGCAACTCTGAATGCATCAGCCTACCAAGGGGTGCTAGTATTTGCGTGGTATATATGCAACATTTGCAACCACGAAGCTCACGAGGCACACCAGGGCGGTGAACAAACAAATAAATTCATTAATAGACGTTGGCCGACCCAAAGTCTTAATCTGAGAAACCACCCGTGACAGCCCCGAGGAAAGAAGACAATAAAGGAATGCTTATACAGTATGTACGTGTTGACTGGCTACCGTACATACTCTAAAAATATGCCCCTTTGGTTTCTAATTCAAGAATCTGTGCCTGACAAGCCTTTTTCACTACACCTTCAGATAATTCAAGTTTGCGTGTTAAGCACGATGATTTTAACCAATACATGTGTAAGTTGCAGGGGCGTTGGCATGTTTAGCCTGGCTACCTGACGATCGAGGTTAGCAACGCATTTACCTGCGTGTCTCTTGAAATCTCGAGGATCCACATACGTCGCCAGACACCTAACAAATCACGTAGCGTCACTGAGGAGCACAAGGTGAATTGAAACATCCTTACGGGCTACGATAAAATATGTGTGTCACAGGCATTGTGACGTAACTCAAATAATTCTTGGAATTCCCCACCGTAAATATTTCTTGCGAGTTAGAAGGAACTGCATCCGAAAACTCCGAATTTGACCACCACGGGTCATTCATTCCATCCCGCCACCAGAACATCACAGCAGTTCAAAGCTTTTTACGAAATCTGTATTCGTTACAGGAAGCACTTGGGAAGGGTAGCCATAAAATGTCCCTGAGTGCGTGTTTCTTGGAGCAACTGGGACAGCACGCCAATGAAAAAAACAAAACAAAACAATAACAGACTGTCTTCAAATTAATAAATTACCAGATGCGTTGTTGGCTCAGTATGTGTGTCGTCATGTAGTCTTAGCTAACTGCGTTGCTGTTTCACTTCAACTTGAATAGGCATTTCACATTTTCACGGTTGCTTACATATTCCATTTGAGAGCGACAGCTCAGTCACTTTCAGTATTTAGGCACGGAAGGCTTTATTTAGCACGCTGTGTATATGCCAAATCTCGACGGGTTTGTGGAGGAAACGAATAGCAGGCAGGTGAAAGGCATTCTAATCGTAAAACAGTAACTCCCCGTTTATAAAATAATCAGCTAGATGAAAATGGACTTTGCGCCTGTTTGTGTAGGTCTGACGCCGGCGGCAGTATAAAGGCAGCTCGATGTCTTATTACTAAATCAAAGTTTCCTCCCCGGTGGTGAGCCTTTGCAAAAATTTATCGCTGTTTGAAGATTTCCAAGTAATACAATATTTTTTTCTTTGCAACTTTAGCTCAGGGGTAGCCAGTCTCGGCGACACCTTGGCGCGAATCTCTTTCCGAAATTTCACTCAGAAACCAGCGAACAGATGGCTTTACCAAACCAAGCGCACCTGATATTATTCTAACAATGATTCGGTGGTCGCTTAACACAAGAGAACGCATTGGATCGATGTTTTCATCTTCGCACGAGGTGGATGGGCGTCTTTATATATCTTGCGGCGTCCTTCTGGTCTTCACGGCCTTCCCGAAAACTCTGGACTCACTTGAATGCTTACCTTTAGGAGAGTACTTTCCTCAAGCCTTTTGAAACATTAGATGAACTTCTGCATCATTCGTGCCCAGTTTTATTTTCTTTTTAAATGATGTTGATCCTTTGTTCCGTTGGTTCGTCGATCTCCATTTTGACTAAGGCTGAAAATAAGTTGCACAAAAGCTGCTCGCGTAAAATTTTACCTGGTCGCACAGCAGTCCGGCTTGTACTATAGAGGTGAATCAGGTCCTTTCGACTGGAGAGAGCGGCGCCACTACATCATCTCTCACGTTTTTCCTTATTCACTGCGTGAGATGTCGTATAACGCTTTCGAACACTTGCATGTGGAATTTGCATATGGTAGGGAGCACTTGCACCTGGACATTTAAGTTGTGTGCACATGAGCCATTATGTTCCCTCCACCATATTTGATGTCGGTGCCTTTTATAGTTCTTATAGTTATTGCAGCTAGCTGAAGTTGAAGTTGAAGTTGAAGTTTATTTACATCGCCAAAGAAATCAACGATGCGGGTAAGCCCTGGCAAAAAGTGAACACAATCACTTGAGGGACGCCCGAGCCCCCCTGTACAAGGCATACAGCGAAAACGTAAAGTGTAAAAGTCATAGTAACACTCTGGCTATTTAACAAGGGCAAAAATATCTCGCATATGCATGAGTTTGTGAACAAAGCATAAACAGAAAAAACACAGCATAATAGTAAGAAAAAAAAAGAAAACCACAGAAATGCATAGCAGCAAGATAAAATTACACAGGATACATCGCAGCAAGATACGAAAAAAAAAATACATGAACACGGCTTTCAAAAAAAAGATATTAGTGAATTAGTGCACTTCTCATCTCAACAAGTGAACATGTTTCAGGAATTATACCCCTTGACAATAATTTATTCAAAACAGTGGGCAGGCTATGTCGGAGCATCTGTTGCCCGTACATTGTACGGGAGAAGGGAATGTGCCAAATTTCTTTTCTGCGAAAGGAGTATTCTGAAAGATTTTGACTGAGACAGGGTAATTCAAGAAAACTAAGCTGGTTATTTTGGATACAACGCTTATATTTTAATGCTAAGTAATATTCGTACACGGTATTAATCGGCAAAATTTGGTAACGAGCAAACTGTTCCCGAGTGTGAGCAAGGTAGTCTACGTTTGCAATGTAGCGTACAGCTTTCTTTTGAAGCATGTATATTTTATTAATATTTGTTTTAGTGGTAGTACCCCAAACCAAGAAACAATAGTTTAGGTGGGATACAAACAGCGCATTGTAAATAATTAATTTTATGCGTTCGGGCAGAAAATGCCGAAATTTTGCGAGAATTCCGGTGCACGTTGCCAGTTTACTCATAATGAACTGAACTTCAGTGTCCCAGCTCATGGTCTTGCTAAAAATTACCCCCAAAATCTTGACAGTGTCTACAAACTGGACACGTGAATCGCCTATGTATATATGTATATCGGGTTGAGTGGGAAACTGTCTTGTACTGAATAGAACCGCTTTAGTTTTTTTCGTGTTTATGAGTAAAGAGTTTGCTTCAGACCACTCCTTAAGTTTATCAAGAGCATTGTTAGTAACAGAAACCAGAGATTGTATGGAACTACCTGTGAAAAATAAACTTGCATCGTCAGCATAAATTACAAATTTCGGCTGGCTAACAGTCAAAACAAGGTCATTTATATATAAAATGAAAAGTAGAGGTCCTAAAATACTACCCTGTGGGACACCAGCAGTAATAGTTTGAAATGAAGATATATGAATTCTACGCCGTACAGAAAACAGGCTTATAACCTTTTGGAAGGCTCGCGTAAGGCCAAAATAAACTTTCGCACTTTAAACTTCGCTTACACATCACCCACAAGCTGTCCTCACCAAATATGAACAAAGGTAATATAAACAATACGAAAGCTTATTTCACCGAGGACACAGGGAAACACGCGACTTGCCTTCCACTAAAAATCGAAAAAAGAACGTATATTCAGTGATCCTTTGTAACGCTCATAACTAAACCAGAAGTGTCGAATCTAACATGACCCACATTTGAGCCGAATGTGAACTTGATGTCACGTAGGTTTCTGTCAGAACACTGGGAAATTTAGTGGATGATGGCCGTATAACGCTTTCGAGGACTTGCTTAAGGAACGTTTTCACAAAGGTCCTAATTCATCTACACAGATTTAGCTTGGCGTGTACATCAGTCATAATGTTCTTCTAATTTGCAGTAAATTTGATGTTGGTGGCAATTATTGTTTTTTCAGAGGAGCGGGATAAATTGTGCGGTGTTCGTAAAACATACTTATAGAACACCAGAGTGCCTGTTTGCGTTGTTTATTGTAAAAGAAGCCATGATTAACCCACACACTGATAGGTGTGCCTGCTAACGCCTGCTAGTCCAGCCTGCTAACGCGACTCCCCTGTGTAAACAGCCCATAACAGGGCTGTGTAAAGAGCCCTCTTATGCCGAGAGGGGAAGCCGAGAAGGGAAGGCGGACAGTTATCATCTTTGCCAATGCCTCCGCCCCGTTGTCAGACTAAATGCCGCACGCAACAGCCGCCTCACATTAGGGAGGAGCTTCGCGCCCATCCTATCTTGCATGCGTAATCATGCGAAAGACAATTAAAATTTGGAGTCGGATATGTCGGAGCACAGACAAGCCACAAGAATTATTCCAACTACTGATACTGTGTAGAAACACGACTGCTTCTAATTTTTCAGTACAAACATCAGCCTTTTACTGCAGTTAACAAAAAGGTAATTATTCAATTTTAGTTAATTGCGCTGCTGACAGCGATAATTATCATCTCACTTTGTGTCTCCCTGGCCACATAACTCATTTGCACAGGTGGTCATCGCGTGCCTAATTTTAAGAAAACCATATACCGTTCCTGGTGTGCCACCCCCTGGCTACGCCATTGCGTCACACATAGGCGACCCAAACTTAGAAGTTGCTCGTTAAGAAGCGCACCGTTGCGACCTGTGAGCAATGAGTTTTGTTTCCACGTGCGCGGCGTTAATCGTTGCGCTTGAGAATGTGTCCTCGTGGCACTTTTGGTCTAGCAGGAGTAAGAACGGGAAGTCGCTTTAGCAGGCTGAACTATAGCACGCGTTAGCAGGCACACCTATCAGCACTACGCTAATAAAAACCAAAAGAGAAAGGCAGCATATACTTCAACGATTCCGTCGGTTGTGAACTCCTTTACGGAGACGGCAGCATTCCCCCACAACGAAGACCACCATCTTATTTTCGCTCGTCTGTTCTTTCACCAAATAGTCGCGTTTACCCACTGTGTGAATCTGGACAAAAGTCCAGCGGTTGTCGGGTGGTTCGTTAGGGGAGAAGTACGGCCCTGTGAAAAATATAATACTTTATAGCAAGAATTTAAAGGAGGCGTGAAAAAAACAAAAACTAAGAAATTGATGTAAGCAATTTCCATTCTGCATGACATAGTAATGGATGTTGTGGAATTCTATCTGGATAGAGTGTCCCAGCTAACGTTAGTAAAGCTAAGCTGTTCAGCAAGAAAGTAAAAACAATTAAGAAAGCACAGTGCAAGGTTCAATTTGAAGATCTACAGTGTTCGGTCGTCAGACCTCCGACTATCGAGCACCGTGGGTCTTAGAATTGTATATTTGCCCTGTTTTTTTCTTCCTTATTTTTTGCTTTTTTGTTGTTGTTGAACAGCCTGGATAACGTTGGCTATGACACACGGTA